>NC_084881.1:21109242-21412272 GCF_023558435.1 Drosophila sulfurigaster albostrigata
GTATTGCTCACCTGGAGTATGTAGCCTATGCAGGTGATGATGAACCATGCAACGTCCGCGAAGGCATCCCAGCTATTCCAAAGCGTTTGGCGCCAGCCAACTGCAGGAGCTGTGGGCGTGGGCACGCCTCCTGCGTGGCCATTCTGAAGCAGAGCATGCCCGTTGCTGAGCGGTTTCAGGTCCAAGTTATTATTGTTCTTCACCATTTTCACACAGATTTTGCACTTTTCTTTTTGATTAATTTGACGGCTTACTATTATTGATTGTTGTAATCTAAACACATTGAATTATTTCAAGTATTTTCGTAATTTTTCTTTTTTTTATATTTTGTTGTAGTAATTTCTATGTAAACGAAATGCGGGCAAGCAGCAATTACATTAACAACAACAATAATAATAATAATAATAAAAACAACAACAGCAGCTGCAAGTTAACGAAATCGTTTTTATTTTCGTGTTTCGTATTTTGTTTTTGTTTGTGTTTCTTCGTTTCTTTTTTGGTTTTTGCGTTTTTGTGGCTTTTGTCTCTGATTTTCCGCGCAGCACGTCCGCTCTCGTGAGCGTAGCAAACGAATTTGAACGAAAGGAATGAATTTCGACTTCTTATTTTGGGGCGCTATTGGATATCGCTGTAGACGTCGCTGTCGACGTCGTCGCTGGCACAGCTTGAAGCTTAGCTTTGTGACGTCACGAAGCTCGATTTCGGTTTCGGTTTCAACAACAACACAGTAGCAACATTAACAGCTGCGACTGCGGCTGCGACTGCGGCTTCGCAAAACTTTTACGCAGAGAGCTTCGAGCGCTGCGCGCGTTCTTTTTGTCGTTTTACGCTTTTTGCTTTGCGCTTCACGCTAATTGCTTATTTCGTTTTATTTTTGTGTAATTTAATAAAAAGCTCCGACTGCTGTTTGCTTTATTGTTGCTTTTCATTAAGTGCCGACTGCAATTCATGCCGCCGACTGGAAGCTTTAATAAATTTACAACCAGCTGCATTAGAAGAACGCCCAAAGGCTTTAGCTTACAAGTTTAGCTTTTGATTTATGCATGCTCATTCAGCTTAGGTTGCGTCTGAGCTTATTACTCTGTAGGTTTCATTAGCATAACACAAATTATTATTGCACTTCATTTTAATACAAAAAACTTTATTTTTTTAATTGCTCATTAGATTACTTCAAGTGCGATCTTTAGTTAATTATCTGCATATTAGTTAAACACTTCAAGAGCTTTAATTGCATTAAAAGCTAGCAAGAACTTTCAGTTTAATTGCGTGTGAACAGCTAAGAGATACCCTAGATAAAAGTTATAACTACACTTAATGTCGTAAATTAATTTTTTACTGATTTTTGAATGTTGCTTATGAATACTTATTTCATTATGAACCATAGTTAGTAACAACAGGTTAATAATTTAGAGTTTCAATTAAAAAGCCCTAGATTTCCCATTCAAAAGCATCTCACTGTATAGAGAGCAAAACAATTGCATATAACTTGCATTTAATTATGTACTTATGAATATAATTATCCATTACACACTTCCCCAGTAATCTTTGCGTATCTTCTTTATCACCATTACATGATTGCTACTTAAGCATGTTTATATTTAGCAACTTGGTGCAACTACTTTAGAAATTGTTCAACTTTCCACATGCGTTACTTAAGACACTTTTGACATCTCTTGGGTAGTCCATTACTTATGGATTATTAGGCTTATCAACATAGTATTTTTCACAATTTGTATGCCCCTTCACTTTTCTTTGGCCTGATGCCGTCTTATGTGTTAAATCGCACTTTACCTCGATCGGCCAGACTAAATAAATGAAACTAAAATGAAAATACAACGCAATAATAACATTTGTTGTTAATCTTTTAGCTTATCAGCATTCATTTGTGCGTCATCCGCTTTACGCTGTGCTTTTTCACATCTTTTTCTGAAGTGCAATTTAGAATAGGATTGTTAGATTTATTGTAAAATATAAACCTAATCAACATTTACTTCCTCTTTCTCTACAATCTCTAGATCTATATTGATTAATTAATTTTCTTAAAAATATTTACTTTTTTTAAATGTGTATATTTAAAATGAAAATAATTTATAATACTCATGAATAGAAGAACTATAACTATAAAAAAATCATATTAATAAATCCATTTTTAAAGAGAATAGTGAAGAAGACTATTATATTCGAATATTGAAATGCTGTTAGGGTATTTAATCTGCGACTTGTTGCCACTCACGAAAGTGATCAAGATCAAACGAGTTATGCAAATTGGTAGTAATTTTTGCTGCATAATTTTGTTCGGCAATTCTTGGCGATTTCGTCACATATTTGATTTGATTTGATTTGATTTTTATTTTGTTTGTTTACGTGCGTTTTTTTTGTCTTTTTCTTTAACATCGCATTGCCTTACCAAGAATCTGTGAAGCCGTGGCGACGTGTTGGGTCAAAAACCCACAAAAAAATGTAAAGGCCACTCGATTTTTGGTCAGCAGTTGCATGATAGATGATGATGATGCAAAACTGCATCATACCCATGACGAAGAAGGGGGTGAAGCAGAGACCGAGAAGACAGAGGCGGAGGCGGCGCGTTTGGCCCGCATAATGAATTGCAAATTGTAAAAACGAGACACGAGACAAGCTTCGATATTTGGCAGTCACTTGAGACAACTGAGATTGGTGGAGTGCACTTTTAAACGTTCGTTTTACGTACTTTAATTTACTTAATTTGCATATCGGCATTTGATTTCTGCAATTTCACAATATTTGCGGTTCACACAGACACAAAACAACACAACAACAAAGAATTAACAACGCAGCTGTCGTAGTCATCAATAATCATAGTTAATAATGCGTTGCGATTAATGCATTGTTTATGCAAATTTGCATCGCTTTTTTTGGTTTTTATACGATAATTTTTGTTAACTAACTTTTTAGCTTTTGTATAAATATTTGTATTTTTCAGCGTCCTCTTTACCCTGCCATCGCAATGCGTGAGAGTGACATTTGTGACGCATGCGCAAGAACGTAATCCAAATTAAACGGCAAAGAGAGCGAGAGAGCACAAAGTGAGAGCACAGCCTTAGCAAGCAAGGCAAGAGAGCGAACAAAACAGCTGTGTGGATTATGCATTCCATAAGGCACAACAGGATTGAAAGGGAGGGCGCGTCAATCAGCTGTTGACAGTGTTGCCAACTTCTTTACTTTTTTGTATTTTTTCATTACTTACAAAACAAATTACAATTCATATTAAAATCCATCATAGTTTGTTTACCATAATTAATTAAATCGATCAAAATACTTAAGTGCTCTTATAACGTAATTTGAGTAGATAAACTAATTATTGGCCATTTATCGCAAAAATTTGACATTTAATTGCCACTCTTGTATATTTCTTTTTAATAATTTCCGCCTAATTTGCGCTAAAAAACAACATTCTCTAATTTTTATTTCCTTTTTCCTAAATATTGCATAAGCAATTTAACCTCGTGCCCTGTTGACCGAGCGCTAAAAATATGTTAATCCATAAATAAAATATAAAATAATTATCCAATAAACGAGCGTGCTCGACGAAAAGTTGCGTTGTTTTCAAAATGACAAATATTTATATGGTAATTTCATTTTTTTTGTAATAACTTTTCTATAAATAATAACTTATTTTTATAGACACTCTATTAGGTGTTTCATTATTTAAAAATATGCAAACAGAACACAGCTTTTTTAAGTTTATAGTAATAACAAATTATGGTCAAACAAATTTATCAATTTAGTAATTAATCACTATTTTAATCTTGCTTTTATAAAACACCCACGAACCCATGTTAACAGGGTATATACTACATACAATACATAAATTATGCTTCAATGCCTCATTTGCCTGACCTTGGCTAGCTCGAAAGAAGAAAAAAAAAACCCGTTAGAACCTCATATCGAAATAAACGTAATTTGCCGCATGTGACCATTTGTCAAAGATTCGAGCGGCGGCGCCAATCATCGACCATCGTCTCTTTTAAGCCGAACTTTAACCTATTTTACTTCCTCACACAGCGACAGACAGCACAATAATAATAATAACCAGCTATAATACATTGTGTATCGTTAATGCTCCAAGAATTCTTGTTTTTGACAAAAACTTCCGGCTCGCCGTCCATAGAACGTGTTTCAAGCCATGTGCGCCACTGCCAATTGGATGATGACTTGGACTTCCACATGGATGTGTTGAATGTATATGTTGGTATTGTTTTTTTTTTTGCGCTTGTTAATTTAAAAATTAATATATTTTGATTTTCATATTTTGTGTGGCTTGTCATCAGATGGCCCATTTGATTAGATAAGCATTTTGATTATAATTTATTCATTATTATGTATGTCAATAATTATAAGATTGTTAATTACTTACGAGCTCATAAACCATTTCATTCATTCTTACACTGATCAAGGTCAGTTTTTGGTTTCAAAATCTTGCTTGGAATTTCAAACACGTCTCAAAGTGTTAATTGAAACTCACTTGGATCTTACAATTATTGAAAAAAAATATATATTTTTTACTAATAAGCAATTAACAGAACACGTTTTAAATACGTTTTAAAGTTATGAGATCTTAGATTGACGTTAATAGAGTTGCCAGAATGTTTAAAATGAAGTAGCTCTTGAAGATTCTATCCGGTTTCAAGTATGCTATAAAATCTGTGCTCTTGAACTATATCTTAGCACGTGATACGAACTGACTTTGAATTTTAATTATGGCTTTTCTCAAAGGTCAAATCAATTACTACTGCTAGACGCCCATTGATTTGTAAAACAAACTTCAACAGATTATTCGAAGCTTAAAAAGACAAAAGTCAAAACTGACAAAACTGTTAATAAGAGAATAATAATAATAAAATTAAACAACAACAGACGAACAGCTTTTCCAAATCAAGTTTGAGACAAATGCGTATGTAAATGTTGAAAAATATATTTCAAAGATTACGATCGAGGTGTGTAAGCAAATCACACGCGTATGATAAATATGCAAATATGTAAAGTTATGAAAGAATATTGCTGCTGAAAGGGGAATGACTTTGACTTGAACTTACTACAGAAATGTCTTCTAAAATGTTATATTTTTAACTTTTAATTATATCACACATTAACATAAACTTTTACTTTGGCCAACATCTCGTATGCGCAATAAATAGAGCCATGGCCAAAGGTTGAAGAAATGCCGCGCAAAACTCGAGTTTTTTTATTTATAAAATAGTGGAAATGGCATCAAGACCCATTTAAAGTGCGCTTGAATAACCTTAAGCATAACTCAGCTGAGACAGCTACCTCATTAAATGAGCTTTTAATTAAATTAGTAAGCAAATCATAAGTAAAAAGGCCGCACCAACAACTCTGAGGCTGTGTTGCTATTAACACTCTTAGGAAAAAAAAAAAAATAGTAAATAAACAAACTACAAAACACTAGCGGTGAGTTCGGTGTGCTATAAACAATATATTACCCACATATCTTACAGCTACAACTACCGAATGTACCGAAAATAAAAATGATTTTCAACGTTTTTGTGGGTTGGAAGGTCGATTGCTGGAGTCGTTGCTTTGATGAGTGCTAAATGACGGCAGCCTCTAAAACGAAATCTACATCGAAATAACAGCTAAAGACTCCAACGGCTCAAGTCTAACCGATACTTTAGCGAGATGGACTTTTAATTTATTAAATGGATACGACACAAAATCAATTTAATAGTTTATTTTGAGATTATGTTGTCTGGGAACGTGTCTGGAACTTGTTTAAAAACTGCCCAGTCTAGTTTATTCTATTAAACAGAACTTCGCAGAGTTCTATATATTTGATGTGCATTTTACGATTAGCACAATTTGATTATTTGCTTAACTAGAATTTTAGCATAGCGCGTAGGTGTCAATTGTAGACTCATAAATATTCTTAGTCAATGATGTCACAAAAAACACTTTCAGTTAAAGTGCACAATGGTCACTATGTATGTCTAAAATAGATAATTTCTTAAGTATAGATGTTTTTTATAATTTATTTTCTAACTACAATTTATTTACCTTATTTATTTTTAGCTTCTATATGTTATCTTTACTTTCTATTGTTTCCCGTTTCAACGGCATTTTTGTGGCCAATAGCAACTAAGCCGGAACCTGTCTAATTCTATTAACCTATCCAATTCGCAAAAGAAAAAACAGAAAAAGAATTAATAGCTTAACGAACAAGTTTCTAATTTATTTTAATTTTAGAATGAAGATGCACATCTGCAAACATTTTGAAATTAATCTGGACTTGATCTGATTGAATCGACAACATAGAATTACTAAGAACATGACTTGGCATTAAGTTAAGGTCTATCTTAAAACTACATAATATATAAGCATGTAGTTTTAAGATAGACCTAATAAATGAATAAATGCCAGAAGGATGCATTTTTTAGTTAGATAAAATGTTTATTAATTTAATTCTTTGATTCCTGGATCTATTTTCTGTTATTTTAATTGGTAATTTCTTAAACTAATTTAAGTTTCTTTAATTTTCTGATTTTAAATTTATATTTAATAAGTTTGCTGTTTATGCCTAAAGCTCTTTGATGACTTTAACTAAATTGATAAAAAGTAAAATACAAAATTTCTAATATTTATTATATTAATATGTATACGACAATTTTGTATTTATTTTATATTTTTATTTTGCTTTAAACTTCATTGAAAAAACTAATTTCATATTTAGTGATAATAATATTAAATTCATATTTATAGTCCATCTTAAAAAAACTCTGTCAAGTTGCGCTTTTAAGATCAGCAAATAAATGACACTTGCTGACGGCACTCGAGTGGCATTAAAGTAAGAATGTAACGGCTGTCTCTCCCCCTCCCCGCTTTTGCTGCCATCGCCCAGCTCATGGTCAAAAGCAAAGAGCAATGTGGCATAGAGCAAACATCGCGGTGTAACCAACTGAAAACATAAACGTAAACAATCGCCAATGCGCAGGATTCTCTCTGCTTTCTTCTCTCTCTCTCTCTCTCACTATAGAAAGAAAAGCTTTCGCTTTTCATGAGGCTGACCAAAAGGGAAAAGCTTGAAGTGAGCATTCAGTCAATTGCAGCGAATTTGAGGGAACGCAACGTTCGAATTTTGATAAATTGTGTTATTTATTTCTGTGTGCGCGATTACGTGTTGAGTGCGGGGCAAATAGCGAAACAGTTGGCAACAGAAAGACTGTTTTTGGCCCATTGTGCGTCGGCCACGTCGACAATGGCTAATTAAAGGCAATGCCACGCCACAAGTGACACACAAGTAACGCAGTGAAATAAATACAGAAAACACAAAACACAAAAATCAAAAGCAAAATAGAATATCATAACGATATCGAAAATTTACAAATGCAAAATACACAACGAATTCAACACTTGGCAGGAAGCCAGCAAACGTAACACCCAAAACAACAACAAGCCAATACCAGCTAATAAAAAAAAAAACTAACACACGTCCAGCGATGTCTAGCGCCAGGTAAGCCTACAATTTCCAACCCCCTGAGGCGGTTTGATTCCCTAGTTACGCTCTTGCGATGCATTCAGGGCCATGCTAAGCCACTTTAGACAATCATATGAAGTACGTGCTCATATTATGATTTATCCACATGCTGATATATATTATATATGTATATATATTTGGTCGTCTAATCAATAAATTGATTTTTGATTGCTGCGACTGCTGCGCTCGTTTTCCCCATCTGCATTTTCCTGCTTTTCCTCATTCTACAAAAGGCTTGTTTTATGTCGGCGTCACACTGACTGGCGCTGTATGTGTTTTTTTTTTTTGTGTTTTTGCGTCTATGGTTACGCTGAGTGTTTACTTATTTGCTTTTGTTTGAGTTTTTTTTGACTGCGCTACCCTTTCAGCTGACTGCGGTGCGTATGCGTAATATATAGCTTTGACAGCTTGTTCTTAAATGCTTGAACAAATATTTAGGTGCTAAAATTGCAGCGTTTTCAAAGCGAATTCTTGAGTTAGACATCTCAAAGGAATTTCGTGTTTAAAATAATACGTCGTTAGTTGATTTTTTTAAAGTTTAGTTTACTTTAAGTTTATTTGCTGTCAGTTCTTATTTATTTTAGTTTATTTTTTGCGCATTTTAATTTCAATTAATTTTCTATTATTTATATTTCCGTTATTTAATTCAGCATTTAATTTCGCATTAATATCTGTTATTGAGTAATTAAATTGTGTTTAGTCTGCAGTTGATGTTAGCTTATAGTTTTTTGGGCTTTGCTTTGCTGGTCACGCACTTTGGCAAGCTAAACAACTCAACTAACAACTCACACAGCCCACACACAGACAATCCGTTAAACAGTCAGACAGCCATGACTGACATTTCAGAGTGCCATCAGCAAGTGAGTGTGTTTTATTTGCACATTATTCATTTTGTGCGCAACTCTCTGTCAGCTGCAACTATAAATAGCTCAAGTCCCAACTATTTAGTGCGGCAAATTCAAATGAAAAGCAAAGCACCTAATGAATTAAATTTGCATCATAGAAATGTAAGAAGGCGAAATGATGTCAAAAGAACAGCATGAGAAACTCAGTTAATTCAAAAAGGGGGACAACTGTTTGAGTCGATTAGCTGCAAAGAGGATAACAAGTAGCCTAGTTGACTTGATGCAATTACTTTGGCTATTCATGATTGCCAGTGATAATCTTGTTTATAAAATATGCACGAATTGTGCATACAATTACAGTTAACAGCAGATTGGCCCAAAATGTCATTACGAAACAGGACACAGCGAAGGACACTCACACAGCATGCGAACAACAGAGCCATTAAATGTTAAATGAGTCATGAGCAAACAAGACACAGTTTCAGTTTCCGCCCACAAATAGACGACGACTCGACATGTTGGCGCCAAAATGTGTGTCTGCCTTTATCCCTTTTGCGGTCTCCCGCACTCTACGAGTGTGTGTGTGTGATTGTGTGTGTCCTGTTAACCGCAGCAATGTCCACGTCAACGTGTAGGTGATAAAGCCACAAGCATTTCAACGCATCAACGGCCGTTTGATTAAAATTTAATTGTATTTCGACAATTTCATTAATGTGTCACTTTATTTTCCAGCCTGCTCGACGCACTGTGCAGCGGCAGCGGCGCTCGCTTGGCACTGGGCACCACTGTAATTGCCTACCTAATTGTGTATAATGAAGCCGCCGCGCCTGGCTTAATCTTTGCCACACTCCTTGCCACCATCTACGGCGCCATGGCAGGTTAGTAGTCGGAGTAAATACAGCAGCTTACTTTGCCAATGACTCACATTAATATTCCTGCTTTACAGCGCGCTGTAAATCGAGTTTGCGCAGCCTACAGATGCCCTATGTGCGGGCCACGAATAAATTCGATTTTGGCTGCCTGTTTCTGGCCACCTGGATGGATGCTTTGGCCGCCATGTGTGCTTGTGCCGCATTAGCTCGCACATTGAGTGCTTGCCTGGATGCCATGACGGGCGGCTTGGCGCGCATTCTCATACTAGGTATGTGTGACCAATAGATTTTCCAGCACTGTGCTATCAGCATGTCAGCATTAACAATTCATGTTGCATACTTTTAGGCCGCAATTCGCCTGCAAACGAACCCTGGCCGGATGTGCTTGGCGTTGCTGTTGTCTTTCTCGTCACTGGCATGTTTATGCTGGGTCTCGAGGTCAGCTCACTTTCCTTTCCATCTGCAGCACTTGCCATCATGTGCTTAATGTACTTTAACCACTTTTATTACACTTTCCCTTTTCCTCTCTCTACAGCACTCGAAGGCCTTCAGTTTCATCATGACACTTGGCATGTTTGGCTTGAATGCAATTCTCAGCGCCGTTGGCTGGTGGCGAGGGGATTTTGCTGCCTGGTCGGAGAACTACTTTCAACCGAATGGCATTAGCAGTGTAAGTCTCTGCATTCGCTTTTGCTAAATTCATTCTTAGATACTATAGTCTGTCAAATGGGCGTGTTATTAGGTCAGTGCACTCCGGGCCATTTCTTTCTCACTTTCTCCCTCCGTTTGGTTTGTTGTTTGTGTATCGATTTTTGGTCGCATTTGTGGCCTAAAGGCTTTCGTGACTGGCGACAATTGTGAGCCACAGGATATGAGCTTTTGATTATGACACGTAAAGCTAAACTTTCCATTCGACTTAGATCCTGCCATTTGACTAGATGTGCCAGGGAATTGCGTTGGACAGCTTGAGTTTCTTTCTAAGAATGTGCTCGACACACTTGCGGGTGAAACCTAAGTTTTCTTTTTTATTGTTAGTGAAGCGTAGGGAAATGCATGAAATATTTATTGGCATACCCTTTTGGGTCGATTTAATATTAATATTTTGCATAGAGAGAGCAGTAGAAAACGTTAAGTTGAACTGTCTGTTTGTCTAGAAAGTTTTTTGTTTGATTGGCACTTCAAAGGAAACCAAATTTAAAATTTCTTATTCGTTCATAAATTTCTTATTGAAAACTTAATGAGTTGTCAATCAAAATTGAAGTAAGTTATAATTTCATTTTGAGCTTAAGACAACAATCAAGCTTATTTATAAAATCGAGATTTTTATTATATATATGTATATAAACATATGAATATTCCATTTTTCTGGATTACATTTTTTATACCCTCTACCCATGGGGAAAAAAGGTATTATAACTTTATGCTTGCAAGAAATTTATGTAAAAAGACGGAAGGATTCATCTTCGAATCTATAAAGTATATACATATATATTCGAGACGATATAGCCATGTCCGTCTGTTTATCCGTATGGAACCCTGGATCTTAGAGACTATAAGAAATTTAGCAATAATATTTACTCGACAGCATTTGTAATGTTTGCACGCAGATCAAGATTTTGTTCAAATTTTGTCCACGCCTAATTTTGTATGAAAAAAAACACCTACTACAATCGGATCTTAGTTGCTTTGGCTGACAACCTGGTATATTTGTACTCTTTGGTATATTTAACATGTAGTACCATATTGATATACGAAATATATCCGTTGGTATATGTTTAGTATTTCGGTGATATATTTGCAGAATCTAATTTTATTGATTTTAACTTTCTTACTTGCTTATATTCTTTTAGAATCAATCCAATAAATTAATAAATTATTTTTGAATTAAACTCTTACCTTTTCAGTTATTTCTGGCTACCGCGCTGCTCTCTTATGCCTTTCCTTGTGTCTGGCCTCCACAGAATCGCAGTGGCCGCCTTACAGCTGTCATGGTTTTAGCTCTGGTGAGCATCTCGCTGCTTCTAACTGCCATTTGTCTGTCCACAGTGGTGCACTACAAGTGAGTACTCAAGTGAAATAAATAAACAACATTAATCAACAAATTTCTTCTACAGACCTCGAGAGGAATACGTCGCTGTGCCGCTGTTTAATATACTAGATGACAGCGGATTTCACAAACTGGTGCCAGCTTCAGCCTGCATGATATTGATGACTAGCTCGGCAGCGTTTCTAGAGATCTTTCCTGAGCTGTATGGCATTGTGGTGCGTCTGGCGACCTCCGAGTGGCGCATTCTCTCCAAACAGATCAGCTACGAGAGCTCAGATAGCGGAAATCCTGTGCTGGCTGTCTTTATAGCCGGAAGCCTTTGTGCCATGCTGGCCTTTGCCTGTCCTTTACAGCATCTCAGCTATACGCTGGCTGCCAGTCACATTTGCTCGATTTTTCTGCGTGCCTTCTACTTGCTCTATACGCCTTATCGTCCAAAGTTCATGCAACCCAATAGCAGTGAATCTTCGCTGTCATACAGTCGCCTTTCCACGGCGCCAATTGCCAAGAGCAACAGCAGCAGCAGCAGCAGTGGCCAAACATCCAGTTCGAGTCGTCTCAAGCGCAGCCTGTGGAATATTGGGTTGTCAAAGCAAGGTGGCTTGAAGAAACCCAAGAATAAGCAGCGTAATAAGCCGGAGTTGGAGAAGGAATGGCTGCTGCTGGGTGAACCAACTTCACCTTGTCCGCAGCGTGCGGACCGAGATGTCGAGTCCACCATACTCTCTGATGGCGAGCCACCGGTGAGTGAGAAATAATAAGGAAATCTGCTTAATATGATACAATAATTTAGGTTTCTACCGACAATTGGAATATTATCAGAAAATGCTTTTATATTATTTATATATGAGAATTTCCCTTTTGTGACTTATAGTTGATTTCAAGTTCCAAAATAAATTTGATAACTTTTAAGAAGTAAGTAAATTAAGCTTCGCAAATTTTGAAATTAAATCAAATTCTTTGAAGCCATTCAAGTAGGATATTAGATATTTAGACAACACTTTTATGCAATATATCGCTTAGTTAAAAGCGTGCGGACCGAGATGTCGAGTTCATCATACTCTCTGATGGTGAACCATCGGTGAGTGAGAAATAATGAGAAAATCTGCTTTATATGATACAATAACTTAGGTTTCTACCGACATTTCGAATATTATCAGAGGAACCTCTAATATTATACTTTTTCTATATGCGAATTTCCCTTTTGTGACTTTTAGTTGATTTAAAGTTCCAAAATTGATAACTTGAAACTTTAAAATCCGAGTAAAATTATGCTTTGTAAACTTCGAAATTGAATTGAATTCTTCGAAGTCATTCAAATACGATATTAGATATTTCGACAGCAGTTTATACAATATAACGCTTTGTAAAAAGCTCTGTGATGGCGAACCATTGATGAGTGGGATAAAAGGGGGACGTAAGGCATTAAAAAGGCTCAAAGTTCTTAGTAACTTAAATTTTTAAGGAGAGATCGAAAATATTTAAAATATTCAGAACAACTAATAGTGTACTTAGTAGGTGTAGGGGTGTAGGTAAAAATGTTCAGAAGCATTTTTTCGCACACAGTTTTACATGAAAAAAATATATATATTAAATCGAAAAGTCCTTTGAAATATACAAATTTTTAAATTCGAAAATCAACTATCTTTTTTAAATGATTATGAGGTTCTTTAGAGTTTCAATAGTTAAAGCGTTATGCAGAAAATTGTTAAAGTATTCAAGAATTTCTCCACCACTCTTGAAATTTATATCTATTTCCAATACATAACAATTTTTCAAGTAGATTATAAGTTATTATGTGAATTTGACTTCTAGTATTTAATAGTCATGCCTATTTTATCATATATAATAACATCCTTTCTTTATTCTAATCCTTTCCGCAGCCATCTGACTTTGAGTACCCGGATAAGTTCGACAAAAGCGACTCGGATACCTCCACAGACATAGACGCCATTGTGGATGAGTATCGTCAGAAGATAAAGGCAAGTTTAAAATGCATTAAATTACAGCAAACTCTAATCTCTATCATATGCTTTCTCAGGTCACCACGGCAGGACCTTTGGAGCGCAGTGTGCGTGTGCCAACAGTGAGTTCGTGGCGCGTGACGATCTTCTCGATCATCGTCATTGGCCTGGGCATTGCGCTGTGTGTGGCAGGTCTGATGTTGCACTGGGCTCCAGCTGCCTTCACCGGGGCCATTGGTGTGTTCATTGTGGCCATGATGATGGGCATTATACCGCAGTACACGGGCAGCGTGATCAATGTGAGTCCAGTGCTCTGTGGCATGAGTCTACTGCTGAGCGTGATCTTCTTCTCGGCCTGTGCACTGCACTCGTGGCCGGGAGTGCTTGTCTGGCTGCTGGCTGGACTTGTGCTGCTGATGCGCTGTGATAAATACTGCTGCAATTGCTTCGAGCACACAACCATTCTTAATGCCCAGCTGATACCCAGTGTGTCGGGTAAAACATCGAGTTCAGCAGGTGGCATGACAGCAGCGGCATCATCCACAAGCATAAGGATGCCACGACCGCCAAAGGGAGTGATTAGTTTGCCACAACGTGTGAGCGGAATCAGATGACAATCAGAGTCCTCCGAGGAGGAGGGCGAAGATCTGTTTCATGAGGATTTCAATGTGCGCGATTACGATGAGGAGGATGCCGACGAGGATTGCTGGACTGATTGAAGGACGCCTTTTTAAATGTTAGCTAGGCTTTTCAAAAATCAATTATATTATAATTAAAAGAAGAAAACACTCTCAGCTTAAAGCTAGTATTACTATGCCTTCATTTCTAGAAAATAAATCGAATTATTCAGAATTATGCAACTGTGTTTATTATTAAACAATCAAGTCTTTAATCAATTTTGCATTCTGCATTAGATACTCTACAAGTTCAGCTATGATGGACATTACTTCGGTCTTGTAGGCCGCATCCTGAGCCATGGCCAGCTCCAAAAGTTCACTACGATCCACATTCATCCAGTAATCAAACTTTGAGCTATTCTCGAATTTCAATTTCGTGCAAAGATCTGCAGGAATTTTGAACACCGGCAGACAAAGTGCACTCACAATAAGACCCACCAAATGGCCACGTTTGCAGTCCAGCTCAAAGTCCTCTCTGGTTACCTCTTCCGAGGGAATGTCCATCAATTTGAACCTAGCTTGTAGTTCATCAAAATAATATTCCATTATTTCATTGTACATTAAACGACGTTCCTCAATGCTCGAATTAATGTACAGCATAAAGTGTATATCGATTGCCGGTGTGCTGTAGCTGCATAGACCAAAGTCTATAAAGAGACAACCCTGATGGGAGTTGAGGAAAATGTTGCTCCTCGAGAGATCGCGATGAGAGAACACATTGCGCAGCTTCTTCGAAGGTTTGGTTAGTTGATCAGCAGCTTGCAGCAGCAGCTGGTAAACATTGTTCTTAATAAACTGCTGCGAAGTGATGTCCTGGAAGGATTTATGCTGAAGAGCAAGGTAGACAATGGCCTAAAGTAAAGTGAAGAAATATTATTTAAATTTATAGAGAATTATTGCCAAAATAATAAAATAATATACATAAATAAATATATTTCAAAGTACTTTAAGCCAGAAGGGACCTAACACATTTAAAAATGTAATTACTTTGCTAACTGGTAGAATTCCCAACTGGAACTAAATAGCGGCTATTTAGATTAAGTTTAACAGCCAACAAATAACAAAAGTGTTATGTGAGTGTGGTGAATACATTGGCATACCAAAACTAATCAAGAATATATATATATATATATATTTATATTATGAATTTTACTAATATAATGACAATCTTTGATTTGAAATAAAATAAAAATTAAATTAAAAATATATAAACAATTAATCGATTGTTCGATATTTTCCAAATGATTCTGGCAAACGACTATGATGAATCAGTTTTGTGCTCAAAGATAGAGAGAAAGCATTTTACTAGTAATTATAATTAAGTATGATGAATATTAACATCTGATCGTAGTGAAATCAATAAAATTAGTAAGTTAATAATTAGTACTATAACCTTAGGAACATTTTAGTATTTCTACGATATAAAAATTTGTTATATTTTAAGAATAATACCGTACTGTTATGCTCATATTCAAAATGGGTAGCACGTATCTCACAGTCAAGAACACTCGACTGACGCTTTCTTACATGTTTCTTTAATTATTTATATAATTAAATCTCACCTTAAGTCCGGTTAAGTACCATTTGTTTTCGCTGCTTAGCAGAAACTCTTCGAGTTCATTGGGAAACTGTTCTACAAGACAAGTTTGCTCTGCTCGCTCCCAAGCAATGCTTGCCGCATGCAGTGTGGCCAGCTGTTGCAAAATAACGCGATAGTGCTGAATAGTAATGACCTCTTGTTGTTGCAGTTGCTTAGAGCTGAGCGTAAGATCCTCCAACACCAGCAGATCATCACGGGCCAGAAAACAATCGCAGCTAAATTGGCGCTTAGCTGAGATAAGAAATTATTTGTAGACATTTAAATCGACACTTTAGATTTTCAAACTCACCATATTCACGCAGTTTGGGCAGTATTTTCTTGTAGATAGCACTCTCTTTTTTAAGCACACCATAGAGCTCCAATTCCTTGCGAAATTCCAGATTCTTTTGCGGGAGTGTCTTCACAAAAAACTGATGCACTTTCGTGGTAGCTGGCGATCCTGTTGCGCTCACTATGCGCAGCACATAATACTCTCCCAGGAAGCCCGCGTTCTGCTTGAGTTGCTGCAATTGTATCTCAACAATGGGCAGTTCCTTGCCATTTTGTCGTCGTAGAATGTGCAAAGACTCGTCGTGACTGATTAGCTGAGTGGCTGCCATCGTTTGGCAAGTGTTCGCAATAAACTGAAACTCGTATTAGAATTCTACACACGAATAAACACAACTGATAAGTAAACAAACAAAAAACGATAAAGCAAACTTGATTTCGTTTTTATACCCGCTACCCATAGGGTAGAAGGGTATTATAACTATGTGCCGGCAGGAAATGTATGTAACAGGTAGAAGGAGGCATCTCCGACCCTATAAAGTATATATATTCTTTATCTGCGTCAACAGCCAAGACGATCTAGTCATGTCCGCCTGTCCGTCAAACCGTATGAAGCACTGGATCTCAGAGACTATAAGAGATAGAGCTATTGTATAATTTTTTTTCGCCAGCATTTGTTATGTTTGCGCGCTGATCAAGTTTGTTTCAAATTTTTGCCACGCCCACTTCCGCCCCCCGCAAAACAACAAAAATTTTGGTATATACAATAATAACTATATTACTTGTGATTCCTGGAAATTTGGTAGCGATCAGACAAAAATTGTCGAAGTTGTTAAAGAAATACTTTTGTATGAGCAAAAACGCCTACTAGGGATCTTAGTTGCTTTGGATGACAATCTGGTATATTGTGCCGTATATGGTATATTTTGAATGTGGTACTATATAGATATACCAAATATACCATTTGGTATATTTGCAGTATTTTTACAGCATTTTTGAAAATTTGATTTATTTATTTTGAAAATAATACCGCAATATTTTGCTTTTATTCAAAATGGGTATTGGGGTATCTCACAGTCGAACACACTCGACTATAGCTTTCTTACTTGTTTAATCTATTGTATATTATATGCTTTTTCCATGACGTAATCAACTAATTCCTCAATGGGCAGCATTATCTTCTCTTCGTAGCCGGGCTGTAGTTTTATCACTCGCAAATAAAAATCGCTACGATCAGAGTTCAGATAATAGTCGAATTTATCCGGTTCCTCAGCGCGCATGCGATTCGTGATATCTGCCGAGACTTTCGTCTGCGGTTCCGTTAAAGCCCACATGGTCAAGGCGACCAGACGAGTTCGTTGACACTCGGCCAAAAAGCTATCTCTACTAATTGTATCAGCTGAGAGTCCAAGTCGTTGAAATTCTGCTTGGAGACACTTGAAGTAGTGCTCTAAACAGACATCGTAGATCTCTCGTCGTTGACTTGCCGTGGGCACAATGTAGAGCAGAAAGAGCACATCGAGAAGCGGAGAACAATATTCGGCCAACTGAAAGTCGACTATGCAGCACGATTGTGGCAAGCTATCTGTGGGCTGGGCGAAACCAAAGAATATATTTCGATCCCAAGTGTCGCGATGGCAGAGCACATTTCTTATGCTGCTCGAGGCTTTAACTAATTCCTGACTTTGACTCAGCAGTTGGAAGAGTTGCTCCTTGATGAACTTTTGAGCAGCCGGTGTTTGATATTTTGGATGACGAGAAGCCAGAAAAACGATGCCCTAGTAGGAGTTTAAGTACACAATTAATTATTGGCTAATAATAAATAAATATAAATGAAATATATATTTCTAAAACAGTGTAATCTTGATAAACTACACAGAGAGAAAAAATTTAGATTGAATTAATTTTTCAATTCCAAGATTAAATCTTTTTATTTTAAGATTAAAATCTTGCTTCGTGAATGTTCTGTTCTAGATTGAAAAATTAAGTATTCTTTGTCATGCATTGTATTTTTGGGTTGCTTTATAAAAAGTTGAATTCTAAAATTCTTTTAATTCTTTTAATTTTAAAAATGTGTTCGCTTCCCTTAAAACTTCAGAAAACTATTTGATCTAAAAGCAGAACTAATCTTCAACTAAAAGTATAATAACATTCTACGAATAAACTAAGCCCTTCACTCTAATGATCCATATTTAAGCCTACCTTTAAGCCCGTTTGGCACCATTCATTCTCGATGCTCAGAAATAGTTCGAAGAGCACATTTTGAAAGCGTTCACCTATGTTGAACTTTTCCCGTTCTTCCCAGGCAATGCTGGCTGCATGCAGTGCTGCCAAATGCTCCAAAACTAGCTTGTAATGATCCAAAGTATAACTCTCTGTGGGATTGAGGTGTCTAAAATTCTGCGTGAGATCCTCCAACACCATCACATCATCTCGACTGTAGTAGCACTTTGGATATAGTTTTCGACTTGCTGGTAAAATACATTAAATTGATTTAATTTTAAGACTCTACTTGATATGCCAAACTCACCATAACGCTGCACATTAGGTAATATATCCTTGTAGATAGTTGTTTCCTTGCGAAAAACTCCTTTGCGCTCGCATTCGGCTCTTTGTGGTGGATTATTGTATGGCAAACTCTTGACAAAGTAATGCAACTCTTGTTGGATCTTCAACTTTTGATGTTGCACTTGCAAATGCAGTTTGTAGTATTCACCCATGTAGCCCATCAAATCCTTGTCACCTGGATTTAGTTGCCAATCCAATAGCAATAAATTGTCATCGTCTTCTTTTAATTGAAGTGTGCGTTGTGCTATTAATCGACATTCCTCTGTGCTGAGTAATTGTTCCATGGATGCTGCCGGTTTTGTCTAATGTTGGTTGTCGACTAATCAGAGAGAAAAGCAGCTGGCCAGATGCTAGGCATTATCAGTTGCCTGCTGATTATACCACGATTACACAAGATTACCCTTCCTAAGCGGGAATCAAAGCTGTTTCACTCTACAAAAAATTAACAAATGATTTATTTCACAATAAACAGTCGTCAGCTGTTTGAAAGCTCCATACAATAAATTCCATACATTTCAAAAATATTTTAATTGGTTTGTAGTAAATGCATTCTCTAAATGAAATTATAAAACAAAAAAAAAACAAAGAAACAACCAAAACTATTGAAATTAATTATGAAATTATTACTAAAGAACTTATTAACTTTTTGTTCTAATAACAAATGTAGAATTGTTAAACAGAATAATGTATAATATTATTATTTATTTTTAAATTATAAACAAAAAAAGGGGAAACATTTCGTAAAAATATTAAAAAAAAATATTTACAGCATTTTTTTTTAAGCCATAAACTATTTACAGTCTTTTTTAAAGTAAAAAAATATGTACAATAGTTTTCATTTCTCTTGACTGTTTCATTAATAAAGTAAGAATTAATTTAATGTTACAATTTCATTTTACAAATGGTAACAATTGTAAATTTTTGTTAATGCCATTATTTTGACTTAGTAAGTGTGTAATAAATTGTTAAATAAATATTTTGTATTGTTTATTTATTTTTCTTTCTGCAATCACATTATTTTTGTGAGTGTATGAATGTTTATCAATTACTTTTATTTTCAAGAAAGCATATTCAGCAATCTCAACTACAAATTAATTCCCGTTGAGGTTTTCGCTGATAAGATAATCTTTTTGAAGAGAGTGCGCACGACTTCGTTGATAAAGCAAATGTGTTACTAGGTAAACGAATTTTGGGGGTGTAAACAAAGCACAAACTGAAGATAAGAGAACATCATTTGGCTTGTTTAAAGTATGTCAACTTTAATAAATCCTCAATACAATCGAATAAATAAGATTTGTAATCCTCGTGCTCAAGCATTAAATTCAACAGACTATCAGTGCGATTCACGTTACAATAACGATGAAATTCATCTGGTTGTTCGTCTTTCAGTTTCTTCAGATAGTTCTCTGGCAAACGTAGCAATGTGGCTGTAATGCAATTGTAGGTGGCACCAAACATCGCCAGATCCTTCAAAGATTGCTCAAAGTCTTTCCGTGTAAGTTTTTCCTTGGTCGCATCAATTCCCATATCGTTTAACTCTGCCAACAGTTGATCGTGGTAATAATTGAGATTGCGCTGCTGCATCTGCTTGCGATCTTTGGGCTCCACATTCAAATAGCTGGCCATTAGGAAGTCAATAGCTGGTGGCGCATAGCGACACAGTTGAAAGTCCACCAGGGCGCAACAAACATCTTCAGGCTGTTGCTTGTGATAGAAAACGTTGCCACTCCAGGCATCGCGATGTAAAAACACATTGCGATGCACAGCCGATGGATTGATCATAAAGTATATATTGTCTAGACAACGCGGCAGAACATTGGCAATAAAAGCTTGAGCAGCTTCATCGTCACGAACCAAAGGATGCGTTGCAGTCGCTGACAAAATGGCCTTTGAAAAGAGGCAAAAAATAACTTAAGAATTGAGTGAACAAATTCAAATTACCTTTATGCCTGTGGTCCACCAGTCAATGTCGGGATCCATAGACTTCTCCTGCAGCCAATTCCTAAACTGAACGCCAATTGTGCAGCGATGACGTTGCTCATACGCCACGCTGCTCGCGTGCAACGTTGCCAGGGCCTTGAGCAGAGGTCGCAGCTGCTGTTCGCTGAGGAAACGTGTGCTCGATGGCAATGAGGCGTAGCCCAAGTCCTCAATATTCTGCATAACAAACAGATCATCGCGAGTATAATAGCACTTGGCACACCAAAAATGTTTAGCTAAAATAGCAAATTAAAAATAATAAAATGCAACTCCAATCATAAAGAAACTTCACGACTTACAGAATAACTTTAATTCATTGAGCAGCGTTTCATAGAGCATCGCTTCCTTTTTATGTATGGACTTCTTTTCCTCGTAAGACAACTTGTCTAAATTTTGATAAACCGACTTGACAAACAAGCGTTTTGTGCGTTCTTCCGTCTCCTGATCCAATTGATAACTGAGTATTAGATGATAGTATTCGCCTAGGAAACCAACATGTTCAATGGCTGGCAATATTTCAAATTCTTTTAGTTTTCCCTGTTGCTTTTCATCTTGCAGCACAGACATTAAGATCTTTTCGCATTCCTCAAATTTGAACATTTCCAAGCTATTTGCACGCGTTAATGCTGGATTGTAGTCCGCTTTAGCCATGGCGATAAATTTGTTATTTACCGTGCGTATACTTAATGCCACTGCGTAGTTCGACAGCCGGCTGTCAACTGTTTACACGTTTGTTTTCCACGCTGCAAAACTAGTTTTAGCTGATACCCTAACAAATACAACTTTATTAGCTATTTACAATCACACAAAATTATGTACATTTAATACAATATTTTAGTCTCTTCCTACGCGTATTAAACGTTCTCTTTTTATAATTAAGCATCTTTTCAATAAATACCTTCTTGTATAATTATCATTATTTTTAAATAATTTAACTATATAAAAAGCTTTGAAATTCACATTTATAAATTTTAATTATATCCTTTTTTATACAAAAGCTTTTCTTTAACTATTCGTATTAAATAGTATATTATGCAGATAGAAACTGTAGGCTGGTAAGAAGTGAAAGTCTATATTTTTAATGAGTTGTAGTTTGCTTTTCAAACAACAATAAAATTATTGTAAGCCATAACCTCAAATATGAATCCTGTTTAGAAATGAGTACAACAAATATGGTTTAAATTATTTTTATTAATTTATAATGGGTACAAAACTTGGTTAGGAATTCTTGCAGTAAATAAATATATATACATATATAAATTAAATACGTTATGTTATAAAGAGCATACAATATTCGCTAAATAATAGTACTATCTTTATGAAATGCTTATCGCTTGCACAGTTCTTTTATTAAATGTCCAATAAATAGGTGAAAATATCTCTTGCTAACGCTCTTGCTCTATAATTGAAGCATAGCGACTTCCATGACTTGCCCACAGCACATTTCCATTGCCTCTTTAAATTCAGCATTATCTTCCATATGTTTCAAGATGATTTCACTGCGATCGACGTACTTAAAATCGTTTGTGACGAACTCTTTGGGCACTTTGATTACCGTTGCAGCAACAGCGTTGTAGACAACGGCAAACAGACGAAACTCTTCATAGGAGTCCAGCAGTTCAGCTTTCGATATAAATTCCTCTGATTTCAAACCAAACTCTTCTAAGTCCTGTTTTAACCAGTCATAATAGAAATCAATGCATTTGCCTTCTAAGCGGAGTCGCTGCTCATATGTCAGATTCAAATAGAGACTGAAACATAAATCAATTGCTGGTGGTGTATAGCGAGAAGTTTGGAAATCCACTAGAACAACAGCATCCTCACGTTTGAAGGGAAAAAATATGTTGCCAGCCCATAAATCACGATGGCAGAGCACATTTCTATACTTTGTAGAGGGTGAAACCTGTTGATAAACTCGCTGCAAAATCTCCTCCAATTGCGAGTTGATAAAATCAAGATTTTCACCTGTCTGATAATGTGGCAGACTTCTAATGACAGCTATAATGGCCGAGAGACCCGTCGTAAACCAGGCTATATCAGCTGACACCGTAATCTCTTGCAATCGGTGACCAAACTCATCGCCAATATTGATACCTTCATGCTGTTCGTAAATAAAACTGGAAGCATGAAAAGCGGCCAATGTTCGGAGCACTTGAAGTAGTTGCTCCTCCTCTAGCAAAGTGCTTGGTGAGTTGAGATAACCATTTAGTTTCAGATTCTCGAAGACACAGAGATCAGGGCGTGAATAAAAGCAATCAGCGCTCCACTTGAGTTTGGCTAGAAAATGGAATTAAATAGAAACGAAATTCATTTGGTGGCTGAGTAAATGGAGTACGCACAATATTGTTGCATTTTTGGCAAGATGTTTTCATACAGCCACGCCTCTTTGCGAAAGATCGCCTCCTTTTCGAGCTCATCGCTTTGCTGGGGCACGCCCTTCACGAACAGTTCGATTTGCAATATATTTTCTGAGTCAGCCTGAAAGTAGGCAACACAATTTTAACTTTGGATATTTTAAATTTTGCTTGGTTTTAATTAAATTTTATTAAATAAGCTTGTTGTATTTTATTTTTTGTAAAGCTGCACTATAATTCAAAAAATTTAATTGAATATTGGTCGAAAAATATTGATTGATTGATTTTACAGCCAACAATTTTTTTTTTAATTTGAAAATTTGTTATATTTTGTTTGTTTCTGCCTTTTGCTTTGCTGTCGTTATTGGCATGACGTTACCGTTAAGTAAACAATGTTCTTAAGCCATACGTGTTTAAAATAAATTTAATAAATTTACGGTCTCGCTGAATTTTCTGTGGAATTGGCCAGATATTGTTTTTGTAATTAAGTGTGGCGAATGGAAGTCTATTTACACCTTAATATGTTGACATATTCAGATTAAAATAATATTATACATGTATTAATTTTACATGAATAGTGGCATATTGATAAGAAGTATATTCTTATAAATGTTTATATTAGTAATGTATATTTTTCATCGAAAAATTCTTAGAATTGTAACAATTTTTACTTGTAAGGAATATAATCAGTTATTTAATCGAGACCACAACTACAGTATTGAAACGTTATTTACGTAAAGCTATTTATAAGAAGTATATTTTTATAATGGTTTTAAATGTATATTTTTAATCAAAAGATTGTACCAATTCTTGGAAATAATTGTGAAATTACTTGTAAAAGATACAATAAGTTATTTAAATAGTAGTTGAATGGAGGCCACAACCACAATGCATAAACGTTACTTAGATAGATACCGTATTCATATTTTGATTCGGTTTAAATATAAACATAAAGAACAAATAGATTCTCGTGTGACAAATATTTGAGCAGATGTTTATACTACACATTAAGATATAAAGTTGTGATGTGAAGATTAACAACCAACTTTAAGTAGCTCTTAAACAAACCCTGATAAATCGCTTAAAGAGATCTCTAAAAAGAAACATACTTACTTACTTACAAACATACTTACCTTCACTTATATTAGCGAATACGTATTAAAATATTTATTTGCGACAAGTTCAAGCGAAAGTCATTGCGACAATTATCATGTCAACACAATGTGTTTGATTCAACTTACAATGCAATAGCGTAGGGTCAACGCATAATAGTCGCCCAGATAACCAATCGCACTTATATCCCTTTCCCAATCGTAATCAACAATGCGCAGATAATCATCAGCCAACTCAAGTTTGGATGAATTACACATGTTTCTTAAGATTTCTAATCACTCAGTCGATGTTAAGAGCATATTGAACATACGTCGTGTTACGTATACGCACTGTTGACTTTAGATGCTTTTCTCACGACAATTTTCCACCGGACTGCTAGCGCTGCGCAACGCGATTAAACTGAATCGGTCGAGAACGATTTTCATTTTATTGTTTACTCATTTACCGAGGCCCTCTGAGAGGCATTCGGCATTTTGTGAAATCGTGCAGAATATATATAAAATTTATATGCATGTAAGAGTATTTTGTGGGTATGTTGCGATAAGATATTGTTCGCTTTCGTGAGTATTTCTGGATACACGACATTACGTAATGCGCTCGCTAAAGAGAATATGCATTCTCAGTGCACGGTTCGCAGCAAATTGAGTCGCTGCTGTCGTCGCTTCTCATTCACATAGGTGGTATAGGGACGTATTGTGGCATAGTAAATAATCTCCACGAAGCTCAGCAGACTGGCACCCACAAACAGACCTGTTGTGCCGCCAATTGACACTGTAAGTGGACTCGCTCAATAACAATGAACTCTTCACGCTCTTAAGTATTCAACTCACCCACTAAATCCAGTTTGCCTCTCACAAGATTGCGCTTATAACGCTCTGTGGGCAACTCAAGAAGTCCCACTTCAATCCTAGACACTGGACTCTGATGCCCATAGATATTATCCTTGCTATCGTGTACTGTGGTGATATCCACCTCTGTGCACGACGGCAAACAATCACATACGAGTCCTTTCCGTCCACGACGTCGCGACCATTTCGCAATAATCACCGACAGATCCTCATAGTTGCGATTTAGGCACTCCAAGCCATCCATGTTGCACAGCTGCCAATCGGGCGAATTGGGTGACAAGTGACTGGAGCAATTGCAGAGTTCAATTTGCCGATCCTTACGACACTGCACCGTGCACGCACTATAGCTATAGTAGCGATGCACATCGAGAATGTTTTCGTCGGGAAAACGACAATTTCTCTGATGTACACTCGTCTCACGAATCGCCTCATCATTCTCAATGTCTCGCTTCGATACATAGCGACTGTTTCGAAAGATTAATTTTGTATTATATAGTTTGTAGTATATAGCTGTACTTACACAAAGGAGATATAAGGTCCAACGACTAGAAAATCCGTTTTAGGTGTTACCAGAGTGGGCACTTCTTCGGTTCCCAGTATGAAAACCTTATGGGGAATTGTTTGAAAGAATAGCCAACAGAAAATAAATGGTTAATAAATAAACTTATTTACAAATGTTTTCTTTGTACGTGGCAATACATACGGTTGCCTCTGTGAGCAGCTCCATTTTGAGAGAGCCTGGTCCTGTATAACGATTGGAATACATGTTCAGCTTGGGGCCATTGTTTTTGCTAGATTATAAAGAATAATAAATAGTGTTGGAAATGTCTTAATAATGAAAAAAATGTATAAAATCAATTAAGTTATTTTCTATCAAAATTGAGTGAATCTAAATGGAAAATTAAACAAACACAAAAATAAAAGATTTATTCAGTGCCCCCCAAATTTTTGCATCTTTCCCCCTTACTCTGCTATTTTCAAATTGTCAAATTCGCAGCTTTATCTGTTTTATTTTGAATCAGGCAATGGGAAAAGCTAAATTATATAACAATTATCTTAAGCTTTTCAATATGGATAGTCTAGTCAAGCATTTCCTAAATCAATTTAAAAATTTACTGGATAATTTTCTAGTCAGGATAGCATTTAAAATTTACTGGTCAATTTAAATTAAAACTTAAACTGAGCAACTATCAAATATGAGGCTAAATTGTATGACTTTCATTTCTATCTCTTTGACAAGCAGTTAAACTGAAATATTACTTTGCATTCAGTTTTTCCTTAAATGAACTTACCCTGCCTGCATTGAGTTAATGGCGTAGCAAATGCCCAACTCAGTTTCCATGCGTTGAAAATACTTGCAGCACTCGAAGGGTTTATTATTCCACTCGCAGCTGCGAATCGAGTCAACACAGCTGCTTCTCACCAACTGAGCATAGTATGAAAAATTCGAATAAAAACAGGTGGCAGTCGAATCCTCACCGCCACACTCATGCACCGTGTGATAGGATTCACCGCGAAAGAATGCAATTTCACTGAGCACTTCTTCCAAAGTAAAGTCATGATCAGCGCCCCACAATCTTAAGAAAAGCATATCAATTATTATTGCATAAACCTTGATAAATAAAAATTAGCTACTGTTCAGCGACTTCTTGTATGCGATCCATGTTCTTCGATTCACACACAATGATGGCCGGAAAATTGGTGTCCCAATCGCGATACGAACTCTCCACCACAAAGCTAATGGCGTTGTTCTCAAAGGCAGCTATAAAATAGAATATTTTATGGGAGTAAGTACACTTTAAGTTGCTATCAAACTTACCCAATGATGCCTTGATAAGCAGCCAGGAGGCATACCACGAGGCAACCAAACAGATGCCCCAAAAGATGCGTTCCAGCCAGTTGGCATCTTTGTCCACTATAAAGCGAGCGCCATGCAGCGTCGAATTCTTCAGATATTCCTCTATGCTTTGTTTTAATCGCATGTTGTACTTCTCTTTAGCTCTAGACTGCTACTGACTAGAAATTCCTAATAACCATGTCAATTGACCAGAGGTCTCTATGACCACCTCGATAAGTGCTGAACAGCTGTTGTTACCACACGCATTTCCCACAATTATCTAGCGAGATTGGGCATTTCACGTGGGTCTTTGACATCATTATCTGATGCATTAGTTTCATTTGCCTAGAGTCTACAATGGAACGTGCTGAACAAACAAAAGGCGCCTCCCTAATTCGTAGTATAATATTTAACAAACTTAAACGATTTAATAATAGTTTGCAGAAGCTTAGTGTTTGCAGAAGTTTCAGTTTGTCTAGATTAGGTAGCCGAATTTTCCAGTACTTCATATTTAAGGTGTTAAATTTGTTTAAATAGTAATAAAGAAAATATTATTGTACTACAAATTAAAGCGACTAAGATTGAGACTGAGAGACTGAGACTGGCGTGATCTTTAATGCTTATAAATTATGATAGAGGGTTAAAATTTATTGTTGTTACAGTACAAATTAATTTACTATTAAATTTTAGAAAGATTTTTCCATGGTTTATTTAATAATATTATATACAAAAGGATATCTTTTGATCTTGCCTAAAGCTCTTTTATATATACTGCACATATAATTCTCTATCTTGTTTCTTTTCTCAATGGATTACTACACATATACGTTATTCTTTGTATGAATGAAGTGGAGAGTCACTCTCAAGCGAAATGCTCGCTAATTGCCTTATCTTAAGTGTCTAGCCAGAAGGCACACACATCTGATGAAATTTCGAACTCCCTAAAATCTAATTGGGTCTATGCATATTTATTTTAAAGTTAAGCTCTTAAAAGGTTACAGGAAATATAAATTAGAAAAGCTAAATAAATAATGGAAGCACATTCTTTATCGTACAATATACATATGTATGTATATTTTTTATTTTATAAAATTAATGATTAGATATATTATGTGATTCAATAATTTCTTACTGTATTGTTTGTTGTAAGTTATATTTGTAAGAACTAACAAAAACTTTTTCCTTTTTCACAATATCAGGAAAGGGTATTTCAGCTTCTCCTCTCGTTTGTATTCTAGCAAAAGTTTAGGGATGATTTCTAACCTTGTTAATCTCATGATACCGACACTGATTTGCTTATCAGAGAAGTATTTTACAACGCCTTACGACAGCTTGTGAGTATAAAATGCAAAATTCATCTGCAATTGCCAAGACAGTTCTACACAAGATGGCAACCGCATTGGAATTGAGCAGCTCTGACATTCAGGGTCTCTGCCAGACTTATTTGCAAAAGAATGATCTGAACGCAAACTTCGAAATTGTCAGCTATAAACTGCAGCCAACTTCGGATGCACCCGCAGGATATTTGGGCAGTCACTTTTATCTGCAGGTGACTCTGAAGCTACAGGGCAATGAAGAGCCACAACATCTGCGATTCTTCTGTAAATCAGCGCCAAAAGGCAATGCATCGCATATGGAATATCTAGAGGATTTCGGTGTATTCCAGAAGGAGATTACTTTCTATCAGGATGTGCTGCCGGAGCTGCAAGCAAACACCATTGAGATTGCTCCCAAGTGCTACTATGCAGATAACAATCTGCTGATCTTTGAGAATCTCATTGATCAGGGATATCGCATGGGAGCTGGACGTGATGGAGTACTAAACTATGGACAACTTCATTGTGCTTTGAAGACATTGGCTGCTTTGCATGCTGGTTCCATTATCCAAGACCAAACTGGTAAGGAAAGACTTCCCCTGAAGGAGAATGCGTATCCTTTGGATGTGCCCAAGGAACACATGCGTGTTGTTAACTTCAATCAGGCTTGTGAGGTCTACAAGGAGTTCATCAAAACGCTGCCCAAATATCAAAACCAATTGAATTACATTTTGGAGAACTTTACTCAGCGCATGTCCATTATTTTTGAACTGTCGAAAACTTCAACGACGCGTCTCAATGCCACGCTGCATGCGGATCTCTGGTCGAATAATATACTCTTCCAGTATGGCAAACATGATGATAAGCCTCTACAATGCCGCTTTGTAGACTTTCAGCTAGCACGCTATGCTCCACCTGCTATGGATCTGCTGACTGTTCTCACCATTCCAACAACTAGTCAATTTCGAGCTGCTCACCTCAATGAATTGCTGGCGGAATATTATCGCTTCATGGGCGAGTTTCTGAAACAAGCTGGCTTCGATATTGCCAACATTCTGCCTGAGGCTGAGTACTACAATTCAGTGGAAGAGTATCGCATCGTCGGCCTTATTGAGAGTCTGTTGTTCTGCCATTTGGTCATTCTGCCACCTACTTTTACTCAAGAGTTGACCAGCTCGGCAGATGGATTCAACGATTTCTTTAGCAAGAAACGCATCGAAATCTGCATGAAGGCTTTCAAATCAGATGAACTATACAGAGATCGCATTGTCGATATGCTTGAGGACTTTGTTGATAACTTTGTGCTGAAATCTTAAGTTAATCATTATTTTAAGACTACCAAATAAAGTTTATGCCATGAATATATTCAAGTTAATTCTTTGATCGTGCAAACATATAATATAATATATAACAGATTTAAAATTGGCGCCGATTAATTTCCTTAATAAATGTAGATCAATACAAGTTATAAGTAAGATTACTATTTCATTGCTTACCTTTTTGCTTTTGCTAATTTTTTATAATTTCATTAGCTCTCACTTACCTTACTCACATTTATATGGTTGATAAAACCATAAAGGTTATGGATGCTGTAAAAAACAGCTGTTTCGTGGGCACGTATTTCCTTTAATTATCTCGAATCATCTGACGTTAGTCGTGCGGCTTTAGCTTTATTTGTCTAGAGTCTACAGAGGGCCTGTTTCGTGTTAGATATATTACACTCTCCCCTACAGACGCCTTGCTAATCCCTTTGACAATATTAGTAGACTTTCAGAAGATTTGATTACAGCTGGCAGTAGCTTAGTAAATTTATAGCTTCCGTTTTTTTTAGATAGCTACTTGAATGCGAGCTTTGAAAAGGCTTTCTCTTTGATAGAGAGCATTTCTTTAGATCAAATTAATTAGTTCAATAATAATAAAGGCCATTGTAAGCGATATGTTATGGTATATGCTATGATATATTTTGAATGTAGTACTATATCAATATACCGAAGAAGAGAAGCAACTTCTAACTAACATCTCTTTTCCGGTTAACGGTTGAGCAAAATATTGCACTTTACTTGTTGCAACTGCTTCTGCTTAAAAAATAAGTTTTAAAATATATTGTATATTAGCCAATTATACATAAATTGCATATTCTACCGAACCTTAGGTCTTTTTGTACTTTACCTTTAGCGATGATTTGCTATGGCTTCCCTTGCAACGTCTTGTGTTATACATTGGTAACATATAGTATTTAAAACTAACATCCTCTTCTCTCTATCGTTTGCTTCTCTTTTCAACTAATCGATTCCTAGCATCCTTAAAGATGTTTTAATTTGTACATTTTCTTCAGCGTTACTTACAATATTTATGGCTTGACGTGATCGTTTGAAATAATAATTATTATAAATTAAAGACAATCCTCAAACTTATGTACTTCTCAATGGATTAAAATAGGTTTTACGAGCTCTTGAGTAAGGCAACGGGTCACTCGCATGCCAAATGTTCGTGAGTTGCCTTATCTTAACTGACAACACACGACAGCTGACAGATGAAGCACTCAGATTATGCCTAGAGACAGACAATGGGTGTGTCTGAACAGATTCACATGGAAATAAGTCACTTTTAATAGTATATGTAGTAAAAAATATAGCATCAATTTGGTTAGCACATTAAAATGCCTCATTAAAAGAAAATACATTGTTTTACATTTTTAATTACATTCTCAATAATAATAAATAATTAAGTAATAATGATAATAATAAATTATTTGATCAAGTTTAATATATATTTTTGTATCTTATATATTTATTATTTTATTAAATAAATGATTTTTTACTAAACAGAAAGTGTATTTCAGCTTCACAGCTTGTTGAAATGTTTGCTGATGTTTAGGGATGATTTCCGACCTATTTAATCTCGGCAATCCCTCTTAACTAAGGCTGATGTGGATGACTTATCAGGTGTGACAACAGGTTGCCATTTGCGTGTTCCACACACACGACTAAAAAGTATATTATAAAGTGGAAGATTTGCTCTCAATTGGCCAGACAGTTCTAGACAAGATGGCAACAGCATTAGACTTAAGTAGCTCAGATATTCAACAGCTGTGTCTCAAATATCTGCAAGCAAATGCTCAACCTTCGAGCTTTGAAATTGTTGATTCTAATTTGAAACGCACTTCAGATGCTCCCGAAGGCTATCTAGGAAGTCATTTTCATCTGCAGGTGACGCTTAAGCTGCAGCAATGTGACGAACTAAAAACGATACGCTTCTTTTGCAAAGCTGCTCCGGAAGGAAATGCATCGAGGATGCAATATATTGAGGATTTTGGTGTCTTTCAAAGGGAGATTACGGCCTATAAACATGTACTGCCTGATTTGCAAGCAGCGTGTGCTGAAATCGCTCCAAAGTGTTATTATGCAGATAAGAATCTGTTGATCTTTGAGAACCTCATTGATCAGGGATATCGCATGGGAGCTGGACGAGATGGATTACTCAACTATGGACAACTTCATTGTGCCTTGAAGACTTTGGCTGCTTTGCATGCTGGTTCGATTATAATGCATCTGCAAGGTAAGGAAAGAATACCGCTGGAGGAGCATGCATATCCCTCGAATGTGCGCAAGGAACACATGCGTATACGTTATTTTTATCAGACTTGCGAGGTCTTCAAAGAGCTTATTAAAACCTTACCCAAATACCAGAGCCAATTGGACTACATATTGAGTGAAGTTACTCAACGCATGGCCATCATCTTTGAACTTTGTAAAGCGTCAAAAACACGTCTCAATGTCACGCTGCATGGCGACCTCTGGGCGAATAATATACTCTTCCAGTATGACAAATATGATGAGAAGCCGCTGCAGTGCCGCTTCGTGGATTTTCAGCTGCTACGCTATGCTCCACCTGCCATGGATTTGACCACAATGCTGACTATTCCCACAACCCGGCAATTTCGAGCTGCTCATCTCAATGAATTGCTGGCGGAATATTATCGCTTCATGAAAGAGTATCTAAAAGAAGCGAACTTAAATATTGCCAACATTCTGCCCGAGGCTGAGTACTACAAATCGATGGAAGAGTATCGCATAGTCGGTATCATTGAGAGCTTGCAGTTCAGCCACTTGGCTATGTTGCCACCAGCTTGCACTCAAGAGTTGACCAGCTCGGAAGATGGATTCAATGATTTCTTCAGTCACAAACGTATCGAAATCTGCGTGAAAGCTTTCAAATCGGACGAACTATATAGAAATCGGATGACAGATATGCTGGAGGACTTTGTGGATAATTATGTTTTAAAGCCAACGAAATAATAAATAGCTTTTGCACCTTTGCTTTTGCTTTTTCCCTGCAAGTCATAGCTTTTGAACGCTTCGTTAAGTTTTCGTTGTCTCTTTTTAGTTTTGGAATTCGAAAACTTTCAAGCTGAAGTTTATTTTTTGGTGTTGCGGCTCTGCTCGTCGATGGCTTCAAGTTTGCAATTCAGTTGCCAAGAGGCCGCGTTCATATCAACAACTTGTTGACGCTTTTTCCAGACTGACTTTAAACGTCTCATCGATCTTTGTTCGAGTCGGGATTACGCAGCATAAATTAAATTGAAGTGCAAAATTGAAGAGTTGATTTAAATATATAAATACTTAAAAAGAAAACCTATTCAAATATGTGAGTTCATTTTGTGAATTAATAAATAAGAAATGAGAAATTTATGCTTTGTTTTGAGAAGTGAAATATTTCAACCAAGTTATTATCACTTTATGAAATTTATGCACTTTTTCTGCAAACAATTATCCTTTGACGTTGAGACACTTGACAAAAACAATTTGTTGCTTTGTCATTGCCAAAGCAAGTGCCAAAAGTTTGCCAACATTCAAATAAAATGCTGCAAAATATTTGCATTTGTTGAAGCAGGTGAAGGCGCACTGTAAAAAGCCATAAACAAACAAAACTAAAATAAATATAAGACTGCAAGCGAGCAGAGAGACAAGAGAGTGTCAGACAAACGTTAAGGGAAACAACAAGTCAAACTATTAAATGTGACAGTAGCTCTCGGTATATAATTCAATTCAACTGTCACGTTTTTCCAACAAATGCGACTGCAGCAGCAGTGAAAAAAAATAAAATTCATTTACGAAAACTGCTATAAATTAATAAAAATAAACAATGCATATATTTTTTTTGGCGGCGAGACGGTAGCATTATTGTGGTTTATTGTTATTGCTAGACTTAATCGCGAGTGTCGCACGTCTGCGATCAAAAAAGTGACGTAAAAAAGTGAGCAACGCTTAAAGCAGCTGCCCAGTTACTTACGAGTTTAAATGATCGTCACGCCGAATGGGAAATTACAAGAATTGAATATCAATATTGACCAAATGCGATATGACGATAGTCTTTGGTATTTGACCATGAAGCAATCGCAATGTTTTTAAGCCACATTTCGTCATTAATTCAAGTGCGACTGCAAATGAGTTTGGCGGGGGGAAATTTCGCTATTCGATTTGAAATTGATTTAATAATCTATAATTTTATGCGTACTCAAATTTCGCAATAAGTGAAATGGTTTTTAGGTAAATTATTTAAACATATATTCGGTACAAATAAATTGTGTAAATTGCATGTAATTTATGGCTAGTTGGAAGTCTATTAAATAATTTAATATACGTACTTAAAGTAATTAAATTTGGTTTTAATTTGAGTACAGTAGCTAAATTGCAGTTTGCAATTAATTAAATAAATTATTGCTTATAAATTGTATTTAATTTGTGAAGTGTTCATTTGAATAACGTTGCGAATGCGTAATATTTGGGAGGAGAATAATTAGACGACAGTCTAGACTACATTAAAGAGCTCTACTTTCAATCATCGATAGAATTTGCATTTCCTATTTATTTTACTATCACTTTTCGCTCATATCAAATGATTCCTTGTCCGTTTCATTCACAACTTTTCAGCTAAAGTGCTGACAATTTTATTTGTGTAAAGCATTATTATCATTACTATCAACATGTTAGCATTGCCTCAGTTGCATATTTGCTGCAGATTATGCAACTCGAGTTTGGAATGTTTTTGTTGCTGTTGTTATCTTCTTTCAGGTTTTCGAGGCATCGCTTTTGTGTGTCATGTGGTGCCACAGACTGTGACTGTGACTGTGACTCTGCCACAGATGTGTGGACACGAAATCGCTGCCTGTCTCTCTGTCCGTCCGTCTGTCCGTCTGTCTGACTGTCTCTGCTTGCTTACAGATGACAACAAGGCGTGTTGTTGGCTTTGATTGGGTCAATGGAATCCAATTGCCGTTTGTTTCGCTCGTTGCAGTTTTTTCGCTGCTGCTTTGCGTAGCCAAATTTGGGTCATCCGGTTAATTGGCAAAGATTGACGTATTGTTGTTCTACAAAAGTCGTCTACAAATTTGTTTACACTTTACACACACATTCCTATACAATTATATTTGCATACAATGAGGAAATAGTTGCACGCATCTCTTTTAACATCTGGAAAATAACTGGAACTGCAACTGAAACTGAAACTGAAACTGAAACTGCAATTCATCGGGCAGCAGAGAGTGAAAGGTCGACGTAGGCCTTGATATCGCGCATTGTCTTGAACCCAACCACTAACTCATTTCATCTTTTGTTTTCTTCATTTTTTGGCAAGTGCTCGTAAAGACATCGCGCACATTAAATTGCCCGCTTAACAGTTACAAGGTTGCTTCATTCGGGATCATTGCTTGGCATCATTCAACGAAGGCAAATTAAGCTTTAATTAAGCCTACGCTACTCTCTGATAAATTACACTTGACTTTAAAGCAATGTTACAAAACAGTTGAACATTCAGTTACTCTTCTAAAAATGATTAGACTTGTTTTGGGCTTTAAAGTGCATTCATCTTAAATCAATTGTTTCATTTTAAAACAATTGTAGGACAACTGAAATCGAATTATTAATTGTTATATTGAATTGAATTGATAGATGGATAAGTAAATCTGACAATAAATAATTTAAGCAATATAAATATAAATTTTTAACATAACAACTTTTTAATAAGCCACAAAAGCTAAAGGACAATAAATGTTTTTTCTAAAATCCATTTAATTAATATGACTATCAGCAATAGTGTCGTTAGGACCAATTGAAAATGGGATAAATTACGTATACGTCAACCTAACCATGCATTGACGTATACTTAATCTAATGGAAAGCAAATCTATTAGTCTTTTCCAATTTGAATAAATTAGAGATACCAACAAATATTTGCTGCAATTGGTATGCATTGAAAGCTTTTCAATTAATTTCAACAACTTTTCTAATCAACAACTTTGTAAAATTGTTCAATGTAAAAGTGAAATAAAGTTGTAACAAGAGCGCTCTGACTGCTATGATGTAAGTTTACATATGTTTGTTAAAGAGCAAAACAAGTTAATGTTGAATGATGAATTGGCAAAAGAAGGGCACATAAAGTATGCGGCAAATGCAGCTGCCACAAGTGGCAATATCAAGTCCAAAGCTTACGTCATCGTCATCAACATCATCATGATTGTGGCGCATCTCGTAGACTGCCGGTTATCCAATTAAAAGCAAAGATCAGGGATAGTTTTCAGCAGCCAGCAGCAAAATGTGGGCCGTTCACATCTCAGCAACGATTTCGATATGCAATAATGTATTTCTCTTTTTTCGCTACATGTATTATTTTCTTTTTTTTCTTACTGTACGCACCAAAGCGACGACGACGACGACGAGGCGACACAGCACGCGACATCTAGGAAATGACTGAGAGTCGTTCGCCTAGTCACAAGACGGCAACTTTTAGCCAACCTGCCACAAACAAACACACACACAAACACGGACACAAACACGCACTTGTAGCTACACGCATCCATTTTATACATAAGACCAAAAGCAACAGTTTGTTGGTTGACCAAGTCAGCTGACTTGAACGCTAACTAGTTGTCCAGTGTCTGGAGTGAAAAGCGGTCATTTAGGTTTTTAGGCGTGTTCCAGGCAGTGTCGAGGGGCGTTACGGGGTGGGAGAGGGGGATGGTGAGGGGAGGAGGTGCCACATATATGCGTACATGCGTGACAGGCGGAAACTTGTAATATCATATGCACGCTACACTTACGCAATGATCATAAAACTACACTACTTTTGCTAATCATAATAATGATGATATAAATTCCGCCACAAGTGGATCTCGTTACTCATCTCTTTCTGTCTCTTTTTAGGTGCCTGCCCCATCGATATATTTGTGCCCCGCTCGCGCTGCTCTTGATCACCTTGATCCTCAACGTTGCGGCACGTCCGCAGCACAACTTGCAACACATTGCCGTCTTGGAGAATGCCGCCTGGGAACAAACGTTGCCGCCACACTTTCAGAATCCATTCTATCAATCGCCTCGCGTCCGACAAGCTTTAGCCAAATCCAGCTGGTTTGGACCCGGCGAGCAAGTGGTAAAACAATCTTTATTTATTGTCAGCTCTTTTGGTTGATTCTTAAGAGTTTCTTTTGACAGGTTCACGAGCGTCAAGCTGAGAAAATTCCACGCATGGAAATCTATAATGTGCTCTCTCATGCTGGTCTGTTGCCACGTCGTCATTACTTCTAAAAACATCTCATTTAATTGCATTTTACTACATACTGTATATAATATATCTCATAAAAAGAATCAAAATAAAAAGATAGTCATTAATTTAAGCTAAAATCAGCAAAGTTCTTTTTAAAACGCAAATTTAACCAAAAATGGAAACGGAAAGTTCAAATTTTACTAAAAATTATAACTTATTGAAGCCCTAGCTAGGCTATATCCTTAATAATGTTAAAAGGACATACCATTTTCTATTCAGCATAAAAGCTACTATTGAATGGCATTTACAGATTTGGAAAACTAATGAAAAAATTTCAATGAAATTTTGAAAATTTTTCAAAGGAGGAGGCATGGAAAATTTGCTAAAAATTGAAAAAGTCCTTGTAACTCAGCCATTTGAAGGACTATTGTGATGTCCTTTGGCACACAGATAATGAATATTCTAAAAGTGCGGAATATAAAATAAAAAGGACGAAAGTCCTTACAGGACCCAAGTTATAAGGACTTTTTTGTATAGAGAAAATAGTCTATAACTCGGCCATATCCTGTATGATCCTGTCGAGTCCGGTGTCAAGCAAATTGTATTAGTAAGGACTATCGACTGGCCAAAGGATATTCAAATCGTCCTGCTGGTTCTCAAGTTATCCAGAATTTTGCGATTTTGACCATTTTTTTTGACTCTGAGTGAAATTTGACAAGAGTTCGATCCATAGATGACTTGCATATTTTTTAAAGCAAATTTATAAAGTTCTTGCTTGGAAGTTTTAAGGACATACTTACCCTACTTACCTTTTCATTTTTACCGAAATTTTAAGAATCAGGATACTTTTAAGGATGCCAAAATAAAGGTAATAACAATAGTTTAGTAATTTGCAAAAATAACTGCATTTTATTTATGTATATAATATTTAAGCAATGATTCTCATAGTTGGTCGTAGTTCATTTTATAAAAAAAAAACTCAATAATATTTGTTAAAACAACTAAATTAATTAATTATATAATTAACGCTGTCCGGAACTATTGTATGTGTGTGTGTGTGTGTGTGTGATCTACAGTTAAAACTCTAGGATTACGTCGTGCTTTGCCACACGTTGCAATCTCGCATCCAGCGTCTGTTGTTCCACCTCCTTGTTATTGATCTTCTCCAGTGCCGAATTCTGATCCAGCAACACTTTTCTAAGCTCTGTCTTCATCTCTTTGTAGTCTTCCTGCTTCAGGTCCGCATTCTCCTCCTCCTCATCCTCGTCATCGTCTTGGCTTTCAGTGTAACCATTGCCATTCAGTTTGCCGTTGCTAAGCGGCAGCTCATTTGTCTCATTTGGCTCATCGCGTTCGCCAGGCGTTAAAAGCGATTTGATAAATTCCCCGCAGATCAGACTCATGGCGGGCATCGTGTGGGCGGACAAATTGACAAGCTGTAATCGAGAAGCGAATTTGAGGGCACATTAATGATATTAACCTTGACAAAGTTCATAAAAATATGTTAGTTTTCTTTCTAATCTAGTTGTTGTTGCCACATACCCTGGACAATATTAAAGTGGGTATATTAATAGAGAGTAAACTCTTTAGTTCGCGACTTGGAATTAAGTGCGATTCCAAATGCTTCAAGTTGATTAAAGGGTAACTCAAAGTCAAGTCTTCGCACGTGTGAAGAACGCTCTTGATATTTTTTTGGGCGCTCGCACAGATTGTGGTTCAAGTTCGTATGCTCTTAGTAATCACATTTATTTTGTACGGATCGTTGTTGTTGGCTTTTTTTTATGAGTTTTGTCATTGCCATGTGCCGTGAAACACACTAAACTCAACCCAAATTAAAGTGGCCAAGTTTCGCAGAAGTCTATTAACCTTCGCGCATGCGTTTGTTTTGCAGGTGACAATTCTGTTGTGAAATCATCGTAGAAATAAATAATTTCAAATTTGTCATCGCTCATCCGCCCTGATGTACAAGTATTTCTGATGAATTGCTAATTAAGAAATTGTGGAGCAGGAAGCAGACACAAAGTGTCAGCAACAGCATCCAAAGTGAATCAGAGGCGCAGCTTGAAGAAACCAACGCAAACCAGACGCCAAAAAATATATAGGCTATATACTATATAGTCGATGTGTAAGTGTGTAATGCAATTAAGCCAATAAGCGACAAGTGCTCGCATAATAATTATTATTACAAAGCCACAACCCACGCTTCGCTCACCCATGGGAAATTACAGGCCATCGCACACACACATTAATGTATTGCGATTTGCACTCTCATAAAGTAGCCACAACAAATGCAAATGCGGCGAACTATTGAACCACATAATAAGCTTAAAAGAGCAAAAGAGCACAACTATCAGAAAAAAGATAGAAAATAGTGTTATAGCTACGCATAAACAAAACAAATTGAATAACAAAGCGCCGAGAGAGCAACCAAGAGAGAGAGAGTAATGAGAGCTTACGTGTGAGCGCAAGCTCTTTTGGAGTGGGCGGCTGCATTAAATGCAGCGTCAGCATAACTGTGCCGATGTGTGTGGGAGAGAGCACAAACGAAGTGAGAGAGCGCACGCAACAATAACAAACCGAACTTTACGGGCAAAGTCTCGTGTATTAGAATTATGAGAGCGCGTCACGCACGAAGCGGCTGCTGTCGACCGCGCTGCCGACATCGCTGCTGGCGTCGCCGTAGCAGCAGATTGGCGTATAAATTGCATTGAGCGGCAACAGCCGTTCAACACTTCGCCTTTGTATTTTGCACAAACAACAACGAGCAGCAGCAGCAAACCGAGCCGGAGAGAGCGTGACTGAACAACGAACAGCAGCAAGCAGGCAGGCAGGCAGGCAAACGGAAGCGCGTGCCGCAAAAGTTTACGGAAATCAAAAAAATAAATATCAAGAAGCAGCGTTAAGTTCACGGCCCACGAAACCCAAATTGACAATAAATAAATTCTCGTCAATTATTTATTAAATAATTGAAGAGAAGCGCGCTGAATAAAAAGTGCAACAAAAAGTGCAAGAAAATGTGGCCCAACTTTATTGCAATCATTTCGCTGTTGTGCCTGGCGTTATTTGCCTGGGCCCAAGCTGGACCCGTGCCAATTGTGAATGAGGTGAGTGTTCAGGGGAGAATGCAAGGAAGGAAGGGAGAAGGAAGGAAGGTGTTGTGTGGAGTGTGAAGAGAGCAGGAAGTGAACTAAGAAAAAGAAGAGTTGACGAGTTCAAGCAATTTATGTGGCACAATGACACTTCCTTACTTCCTCATATTATTATGTGGCCAAGCAGAGAAATACCCGGTATTCCGGGTCGAGAGTACAACGGCGAGTGCATTGGACAATGTTAATTAAAAGATTACTTTCTACTAATTGACAAGCACGACTTGGGCGGCTGTTAATCAGCACAACTATTTATAGCGGCGCCCCTTAACTGTTCATCGAGTATACGACGAGTCGCCCCGATCACAATAAATAATTCCATTTGCTTATATAATGCACGGCGGGTGTGACATCTCTCTCATCGTTATCAATTTCATTTTCTCCTCCACAAAAATACACAAAAAATGTATTCAAAAATAACAAAGTGATTAATGCGTACTATACGTTGTTATAGATTACAATAATCACTTCGCTAAAGCAAGGCTAAAGCTCGATCTTAGCTATAGCCATATCCTTTGGCAAGTTCAATTCCAAATAGACCTAGGACAATCTTTGATCTACTGCAACTGTTGCCAAGCCGTGATATATGTATATCTGAGGCAATTGAAAGGCATCCAGAAATACAATAAGCTTGCGGCTCTAAGAGAATGACGTTATTAAAATCAATTGAAATTATTCAAATTGAGTTGAAAATAGTGCCGAGTTCGGATTTTACGCTGCTGCAGTAGTGGCAAAAATAAAACGATCACGAGATATCGTTAAACAGGGTGTTCTCAGGAAAAGAGATTAAGGAGGCCTGGTTATAGATAAAGAGAGCGAATAAATGTCATTATTCATAATAATAAATAATCATGTGTTCACTTTTTTCTACTTTCTATGAAATGTAGCACCATCAACTGATGCCCAAGGTGCCCCAATGGCATTGTTTGCGTTACTTTAAACACGATGTGCTGATGATGCGACGTTGTCGACATTTGCGTGTTCCTACGGCGCCACGTCTTGGTGATGTGCTCATACGCAAAAGAAAGAAATAGACTAGGAAGCAACAACAACAACAACAACACCAAAGTGAACAGCAACAACAACAACAACAACAACTGAACACGACTGAGCAACAATACGAATTACAATTGCAATTACAAATCAAATTACAACAGGATTTATAACCAGACCAAAGCTAAACCAAAAACAAAAACAAAAATCAAAAAATATTTATAAAATATTTGATTGTATTTAATCGAACCTAATCTTAAGACTAACCACTTGTACTTCATAGCACGTAAGGTTTCAATAAACAAAGACAAACAACAACAACAACTAAAAGTGAGAAATGCATCGAGTTATAGAAATGAAACAAATAAATCAAAGACTTAAATCAACTACAAATTCAATTCAAATTATAGAGAGAAGAGAAGCAGATAAATTAAAGACTTAACTCGACTATAAATTCCGCTCAAATTAATAACAAATAAAATACTTTTTTGTAGCATACATTACGGAGTTGATTCTTTCTTTTCTATTACGGCCATAAATCTCGAAAGGAAATGAAATTTAGGAATTTAGGAATGGGTTTAAATTACAAAAAAGTTACTTCTTGTCTTTTTATATAGACAATCGGTAATTACATTCAATGTACAAAAGGAGTGAAAAGAACTTGAATGAAACTAAATTTAATGGAAATTGTGTCGATCGTATTATTATTCCTATATATTTTGAGTAGCAATTTAAATTGCAAATAAGTTAGTAATTCTCTGAGGATATTTTAAAAGAAATTGAATGCATCGAAAGTAAACTCTGGTATTATTATAATCTCACAATATTGAAATTGAAAAAAAAAGATATTTAAATGCTATAAAGATCAAAAGCTACTCAAAATAATTCAAATTATAGAAAGAGCAGAATTTTCACTAAATAATTCAAGCTCTTTAAAGATCAGAGGCTTCCCCAAGTAATGCAAATCAAAATCAAAAAAGCCTTTCTTATTGAGAAACAGAATTCAGAAGAAATGCTAAGATCAATGATTTCGAATTGCAACTGCATAACTTTACTAACACCAGCCTACTTGACAAGTTCCCCTTAAATTGATTTGATGCCAACTCACCGCATTGACTGAACTGTGGACACCACGACCCACGATAAGAGGACCTTTTCGCTGCGCAATCTCAGTGTTTTCGGTATTCTTCTGCCTGGCGACAAAGGCGCCAAAGGTGGCATATTGCAGCAGCTGCTCGTCGGCTGGCTGGGCAAACGAAATGGGCGCTGGTGCATCATCCGTTATAGTCTGACCTGGCAATGCCAGATAGACAATCTCCTTTTCGTTGGTGAGCATGTGAAGCGTCGACTGTGCCTGCCAATCCACATTGATGGAGCTCTGTTTGGGCTGGCGACGTGGCAGCCAAACCAGACCGTGCAGCAGGGGCAGATTGCTGCGCTGATAGATGGGCAGCGGAACATTTGGCTGGAAGACGTGCACTGCAAGCAAGCAAATAAAACAAAAGATTAGTAAGATGATATGCACATCTATTTCAACTACTCACGTTCATTGTTACGCGTGACGGCGGCTATCAGATTGGTGAGCGGATCAAAGGCCAGTTGGCGCACCGAGAGTTTGAGACCCGCCTGCAGACGCAGCGTCATCAGATTCCAGATGAGCACACGCGTCTCTGTGCATACAGCAACCAGATGCGCCTGCGCTCCAGATCCAAATTGCACATGCGATATCTGCGCTGAGCCCTGCAAGGGAGCAAGCTTCTCGTCGGATTCCTTGGCTTTCATTGAACCCTTTTTGAATGGATTGATGTATGGCAGGCCTGCTGAGTTGTCTGCTTTCGCTGACTTGATGCTCTTCACCAGCTTTAATGACTTGTTCGACTTCTTGTCTAGCTTGCCTGACTTATTTATACGTTTCACCTTTTCTGCTGGCTTTGTCGTCTCGTCCAGCTGCAGCATACTAAACAGCGGCAATATTTCGTGCCTGTCGAGTTCATAGTTTTGTCGCCGTTTCTTCAGTTGCAGCAGACGCACTTTCGCCTTGAAGCGTTGACGTGGCTGCAACCTATGCAAGCGCTCGTTAAGCGTGCGAACACGCTCATTAGCCGACTGTGGTTCTACCCCACACATTTGCAGATGCGCCTTGAGGCTTTTCTGATAGGCTGTGCTCACGTAGCACTCGATGTCAAAGTGACGCAGCAGTTGCAGCTTCTGATGTAGCCCCAATTCGGCCATTTGCATAATGTGTTTAAAGATTTCCTGCTTGCTAGGTTCCTGGGCCGTCGACGTCTGTCTCTGGTTCTGATTACTGGACGACGGACTTGCCATCAATTGTTGTGCCTGCTGCACCAGTTTTTTGTCGTTGCTGTTGAGCAGCGTCTGCAGCAATCCCCACAACTGTTGTCGCTGCTGCACCAACTCCGTGCGTGTCCCATTGATTGCCGTATGCGAGAGACGCACCTGTGCCTTGGACACGACACCATCATAGCCGGCGGAGGTGCTGAGCGCATGCAGCAATCGCAGCGTCCGCGCATCAAATAGCACCAGCGTGTGGCCATAGCCTGCGGCCAACAGCGAGCCATCCTGGGAGAAGCAGATGGACTCCAGTCTCTGCTGTTTGTAGCTTGCTTGAGCCTCACAAGTCCACATCACGCTGCGCTTGTAAATGTTCTCTGAATCGCCTAATGTCCACAGTTTGATGACATTATCCTTGCCGGCACTGGCGCAGCGTAGATTGTCCACTTGAAACTGATTGGAGAAGACAATGGCCACGAAGCCATCCTGATGCGGCAGTTCAATGTTTGTGTTCAGCTTGTAGCTGCATAAGAGAGAAAAGAAAATGAATATGCTTGTAATACAAATTTGGGAATTATGCACAAAATAAATAAATAGAAATATTGCTGATTATTGCTATATATTAAGCGATAAATACTGTAGCTAATAGTTGACTCACGTTTGCAGCTTTTCCTGGTATTGCCAGAACTTCAATTGCAGTTCAGGGAAATTTTGCTGATCGTTATAAACTTCGCCTGTGGCCATCCAGTTAATGTTGAAAGCGGCACGCGTCACACAAGTGTTGTAAATGATGGTTTTTGGCTCCGCCGACTGCACATTGCCTTCCACCACACGCAACTAAAAATTAAACATGTTTTAATAGAAGAAACAGTCTTTTAAAGGTTATCAACTCACATTATAGAGCAAACTCTTGGTATACGCCGAATAGAACTGCAATTGTCCAATGCGTCCGTTGAGCACCAGCGAATTCGTGCGTGGATTCAAGCACAAACCAATAGGGAACAAACCATTGTCGCTGTTGTCAGACAGAGCATAGGTGAAGTGTTGCAACGTAGACAGCAGTTTCATCTCATTGGGATCGACAAATTGCAGGGCATTGTCAGCGGTGCAGACCAAAAGTTTCTCGTTGCCATCACTGATCACAATGTGCTTGAGCACGCTGGACATACGTGGCAGAAAGCTGCGTTCCTGTGTACTCGTCAGCGACCACTTGACGAGGACACGCTCCAAGCCGCCGCTGTAGAAACTCATGCCCGTGGGCGTGAAGGCAATGCAAGTGACGGCCGAGCTGTGCCAATGATATATTGTGCGCTGCACCGACTCGGGTTTGTCGAACTGACGCCAGATGAGAACTTGACCATACTGAGTTCCAATAGCTGCCATTTGCTCGAAGGGACTGAGACGAATACAAGTGAGAGGCATACGGTTTTTGAAGCTAAAGCATTCCCATGTCTCGTACTGCACAAAGTGCACAGACATGAATTGTGCTATAGCAATATACTTAAAGGCACCTTTGCTCACATCTACAACAGGTGTTTGAGTTCTGTAAAGCAAGAAGAAACTTGTAATTTATCAAAATATAAGGGGAAACTTTGCACTCACCTCAATTTTAAGCTACAATTAACATCAATCTGCGCTCCGGTGTTGGTGTTGAACACAAACCATTTCATTGTATTGGCACTGTTGTGCTTTGCTGTAACAAAGGCGCATGCGGTATCGCCTCCCTTATACAGATTCAACAGATTGCATGTTACCACTTCGGTATAGTCGCTGTCGAGATTCAACATGACCTCTTTCTGCACCACGCCAGTGCGCCAATGCCAGCGCAACATTTGTCCGCTGCTTGTGCAGCCTAACAGTAAATCTGGGTGCTTCACATCCAGTTCCAAACTGATCAAAGGCGATGTTGCATCGTCTAATTCACGGGTCAATTCGCCGGTGCTGGTGACAAACACCTGCACCTTTTGATTGCAGCGCACAAAGATGAATCTAATACAGTTTTTAATTAATACCAACTCCAAAAGAAGCAAGACCTTCAATTCAATAACTAACCTGCCCTGTTCGGAGAAAACGGGCGCATGTTCAACAATGCTGCCGCCCGCCAAATGCTGCAGCTCCAGTCGATCTTCGTCGTCAAAATTCATGGCTGTCACTTTGCTGCAGCCTTTGATAGCAGTTTAAACTGCCAGCACACTATTAAATCTATTAATATTTAGCGAAATAACTGCGTATTTATGTGCAAGTATTTTGAAAAGAGCCCACGAAAGAAGCACACAAGCCGCACGTGTAGCTGTTTCTTGCAGTGTTGCTCGACTTGCTCGGCAGTGTTGTGAAACCGATTTTCCACATTTCGATTGCGACTGCTGCGCGCGAATTATCAATTGTTTATGTGGCAGCACTTATCGATTACAAATCTAATGTACTACAAATCAATAAACTAATGCAATCAATAAAATAAATAAATCGTAATATTAATACTCTTGTCAGTTGGCTTATCAGCATGGCAAACTAAAATCGCAAATACCTAACATCGATTAATAGTAACTTTAAACGATATTAGTTATCGATGGCTTTAAGTGCCGTGTTTTTCTATTTTTGGTATTTTGCAGCAATCGCACTGTCAGCACACTGCTTGAGAATAAAATATTGTTCAATTAATGGATAAACTAATGGTCAGCTCCAAATAGGCAGCGCAACTGCAACTGGCTGCCACGTGTTCAACAAAGAGTGTCGGCGAAAAACCCTGAGTAACAACAACTGCAAAACATGTGCAATAACAACCACATTGCATGCAAACACAATGTAAACAACTTGCTGCGAACAACGAACTCAGTTGTATTCAGAATGTTGCCACTGGCGATTGTTTTGCTGCTCCTGCTGCCAGCTGCAACGCTCGCTGAGCCCCTCAAAGTCGTGTATGCCGTCAATGCCGGAGGCGATAAGCATACGGATCAAAATGGCATACACTACGAGGCAGATCCCATCAAGGTGGGCATCTCCTCGGACTATGGCAAGCATTTATTGATGATTGGACGCGTCCAGGAGCAGGATGAGATACTCTATCGCACCGAACGTTATCACACCACTACATTTGGCTATGATTTTCCTGCGGATGGCGACGGTGACTATGCATTGATCATGAAGTTCTGTGAGGTTTATTTCGATGCACCCAATCGGAAGGTGTTCGATGTGCTCCTCAATAGAAAGCACACAGTGATCAAGCAGCTGGATATATACAACCAAGTGGGACGTGGCTCGGCGCACGATGAGATTGTATATTTTAAGATTGTCAACGGGCGGCTGCATTACGAATACGAGGGAGAAATCGAGACATCTGATGTGCGCAATGGACAACTACGTCTGGACTTCATCAAGGGAGCTTTGGATAACCCAAAGATTAATGCATTTGCATTGCTGAAGGGCGATGTATCGCAGCTGCCACGTCTGCACAATAGCGAAGCGAGCGAGCGACGTTCGGAGATCGAGGAAGAAGATAAGCAACGAGAGCAGCGACCACGTGACAACCAACAGCATCAGGAGCGCATTGTGCGCTACAATGAACAGCGACAGGCGCAACGAGGCTATGACGATGAGGATGACGAGGATGAGGATGATTACGAGGTGGAGGAGGGTGACTCTCAACAGCAGCAGCAACAACAGATGCCGGAACATCAGCAACAGCAACACCACCATCAACAACAGCAGCAACAATCGAAGCGTCCAGTGCGTAGTGGACCACGTCAGCCAAACCCCTATTCCATGGATGATTCATCCATATTGATGCCAGTGTTTATCGCCATCGGAGCGTTTATACCACTGCTGTTTTGCCTGTGCAAACTGTGATCCCCATGGGATCAATTACTTCGCTGCCCCGCTGTTGATTTTTGTGATTTTTATAAAAGACTTAATTGTATAATTATCGTTTAGTTCTTTAGTACGTGAACACGTTAGGCACAAAAGCAAACGAGACAACATACATATATATTTATGTTTTTGCACGCACAAATCTCACTCAACTCTCTATCTATCTAGTTACATTATATATAACTACTATATATACTATATTTTAATGGTAATTTGTATGTTTGTGTGTGTTTAGTCTAATGGCCGCGTTTTACTTAAGCTAGCAACGCAATGAATTTAACATAATTATTTTAGAACTACGATTTTCGGGTTAATTGTTTATTTTTCGGCATCGAAAACAACACATTGTAACGCTGTTTATTTTAATGGCAAATGCTTAAATATGTTCTTTTCACTCACGAAACAATATAAAAATAAACCTTGTTTGTTATTTAAAACGTGTCTCAAGTAATTATGCTTTATTTGTCAAATAATTTTAGAACGAATACCTACATGGATTTATACAATTGTGTTACAGTATAATTCGAGGCGTGGCAGATGTTCTTTTAAGATCAATTAACTTATACGACAAAGAGGGAATCCTTGCTTGAAAGGAGTCAGAACGGCCATATCCTTCCGCATTTCCAAACGACGCGGTTTGCTAGACTCAAAAACATTGACTTTGAAATAATGTATAGGAATCGAACACTTACCAATTTTTCACTCCAATGGAAAATGCTCAAAAATAACAAAATCCAGAATTCCTCGAACATATGAATAACCTTTGGCCAGTTGATATTGCTTATTAATACAAGTTAATTGACTCAAAAATCGCCAGGAATCAAAAAGGATATATGGTGAGTTATATCCTTTTTTTCTGTATTCCACAAAATCATTGCAACTTGCATGATTGACTTTTTTATTTCATGTTAAGAGTTGTCTGCTTAGCGTTATCTGTGTGACAAAGGACGTTGCGATGTTCCTTCAAATGGCTGAGTTAAAAGTTCTTCTGGAATTTTTAACAAATGCCTAACTTTTAGAAAAACGTTCGATTAAATGTTGATTAAACTTGTAAAATGTATAGAAAACCATTCTATACTTCTTTTTATGTTGAATATAAAATGTAAAATCCTGAAAGATTTGTGGTAGTGAGTTCTTAAGAAATTCGAATAGTTAACAACAAATGACAACAATTCAAGTATATCATTTCCACACCCATAAGAACAAACTCTTTGATATTTCAGTCATGAATATGCAAATGAAGTTTTATTAGCTTATAATAAACACAATATTCCATTGTACCCAATAAAAGCAGGTCGTTTAATTCGAAGCTTGCATTATGAAACGATTTTCACAGTATGATTTGCCAGTACTATAGATTATAGACTATACGCTATATAACTAAATAAGTAATCTACATACACAATCGATTTAGGGCTATTTATAAATCAAACCTACATATCTTATCATATTTTGCATGCCAACACAGCGGCCGGCAAATGTTTTGCTGATAACCCATTCGAGGCCCCACTGTAGCAATTGCAATCTATGTAACATATATAGTATATATTGAATAGTTATCTATGTGCTTCTCTTTCCCACATTCCATTGGTGCACATAAAAGGCCTATTGCATTATTAGGGTTCAAGTTCAACTGCAGTTTCGTTTTCGTTTTCTATTTTTGTTAGTTAGAAAAACGCAAAATGAGAAGAAACTTAGTATTTTGATATGTGAGTTCCAAAGCGCGCACGTTCGACGATTACGTGATGTTAGTCAAGTGTATTGGACAGAATCGGAGGGGGCTATTGACGTAATTTGTATGCAGGTGAGGGAACAACGAAATGCAAGTGAATATAATTAATAAAGAACTTTATTTTCGATAGCTTGATTAGGAGGACAGACAGTAAAACCAGAATGGCTGCTCATATATACAGGCTAAATTAAACAAAATCGCAAGCGAAAATATATAAAATTGTATCAAAATTGTAGATGCTACTAAAATGACTAACAATTAAGACACAAACACGTCTCAAATTTGCACTTAACTACACGTTTTGGGCGAGGAGCTGTTACAAAACTATACAAAATGCTGTGTTTCTAAAAACAAAAATGCACAAATTTAACTATATGCTAAGTATATATAATAAGAAGTGCAATACTCAAAACTCCTCTCTCGTTTTCTTGTCTGAGTGTGTGTGTGTGTGCAATGCAATCTTAAGGCTATGTCAAAATGTCGCTTACAAATTAATTAACAGCATAAATGGGCAAAAATTTCAGAGATCTCATTCTCTGGATCTCCACTTAAAATCGAATCTCGTTGCGTTGCACCTGCTCGTAAGCGCTGGGCGTGAGCAGCTCGTAGCGTCCCTTGGCTGTCTGATAGTAGAGCGCATCCTTGACCACATTGGGATCGTAGCCCTCCTTCTGCAGATCCACTTTGCGCAGCTTGAACGTGCCCGTCAAATCCACCTTGGTGAGCAGTCGCAAGATTTGGGGACGTGCATACGCAGGCAGCACTTTGGCAAGATTCACGGCAAACACGTCCAGATCGAGTTCTCGTTGCGGATCATAGATGGCAGCCATGCCAGCGCGTCCTTCGGTATGCGGTATGGTCACACCGTACACCACAGTGTCCTTGTAGCCAGCCACATTGCTGACCTGAGCTTCCACCTCGCTGGTCGAGACGTTTTCACCCTTCCAGCGGAATGTGTCGCCTGTGCGATCCTTGAAGTACAAATAACCCTTCTCGTCGGCGACCAGCAGATCACCGGAAAGGAATGCCATGTCGCCGTGCTTGAACACATCCTTGACAATCTTCTTGGCCGACGCCTTGGCATCGACATAGCCCAGGAATTCACGCGATGGATTTCCCTTGACAATCTTGCCAATAAACACGCCCGGCTCGTTGGGTTCGCACAGCTGGCAGAGTCCATCACTGTTGCGAATGGGCTCGCCGGTGTCGGGATCGGCGCGTATTATCGAAATGGGATAGACCTTGGGCAGAATGCGGGACACGAAGCCAATGGCGCCCACAGTGTTGTCGTGATTCATAATGTTAGCATTGCCCTCGGTGGCGCCATAGAATTCACCCACTTTGGCAATGTTGAAACGCTCCACGAATTGCGGCCAAATCTGTGGTCGCAAACCGTTGCCGAAGACCAAACGCACACGATGCGCACGATCGTTGGACGAGGCTTTGGTGGCCAGAATGTAACGCGCCATTTCACCAATGTATTGGCCAACCTGAGCAGTGGAGAGAACAATTAGAAATCACTTTCTAAAGTGTATAAAGTAAGCACTTACTGTGGCATTAAACTTGGCACAGTCCACGAAATAGTTGGAAGCCGAGAACTTCTTGCGGATGGACACAGTCGAGCCAAAGAGCACAGATTGACCCATGCACATGATGCCACCAGCTGTGTGATAGAGCGGCAATGGAGTGTAGAAGACATCGTCATCTTTGAAGCCCATCGTATAGTGAATACCAGCAGCAATGAATAAGTACCTGTGAAATTAAGAGAAGGTTAGAAAAGGTTTGTTGTTGTCTTTTCATTTTAATTATTTTATTTGAGAAGTCTCAACAGCTTGTATTTTTTATATTGTTTAAATATTATATATTAACATCTCTCAGGTAGTTGGTTTTTTTTTTATTTTGTTTTGTCGCTAGCAGCTTCTATAATGTTTGAAAGTCACCTTTCACATCACAAACTACTGTTGCACCTCTGTAGCTCACAAACAGTTTTTAACACACAATTAATTGCCTTTATAATAAGTAATTACTATTTTATTTAGTCTCTCCTACAGCTGCTTTAAGTAAAAGTGTAAAGGTGTTTTTATATTATGATGTTTTTATTATTTCTGTAACGCGCAGAGAGGTTTAACCCAGTAATATATTTTGCTGTTGCATTACTTAATAGTCAAACATTTCTTCCCTTTAAATGAGATACTTTAATTAGTAGTAAATAACCCTATTTCATAATATACTTTCAAGTATTTCTGATTTTAGACTTTATTTATATTTATATTCTACATAATTTCAAATCATTCTTTATTTTACAATCATTCGATTGTATATATATTTTCTAGCTTTTCTTTTCTCTCTAATAGCTTCTTAAATATTCTTTCGCTACTTTACCTTTTCCTTCCATCATTTCACAATAAGATTTCTAGCTCTTGACTACTTTCTTTCTGATTAATATTTTTATACGTAACTTTTAAATGCATTTCCTAGCCCTCGTTGCACTTCTGCTCTACTCTGAGAACGGTAATGCCATAAAAAATAATAAGCTTTACTTTTAATGTACATTTTAAAGAGCTATAACAAATTTAAGAGTGTTTGAGTAATGGGGCTCATGTGAACGACTTACCGTGAATGGGAGATAACCGCCGCCTTGGGCAGACCCGTTGTGCCCGACGTATAGATGTAGACGAGCTTGTCGTGATGCGCCACTTGCGTCTTTCCGGGTTTCTCAGCACTAGCCGCCGACAGCAGAGTGTTAAGATTCTTGGCCTGCTTCAAAGCCTCCGATTGCGTGTTGTTGTTCTCGTTATTGAACTGGAACAGCGTCAGATTGGCGGGCAAATCCTTGCTCACATCACTGACAGCCTCAATGAAATCCTCGCCATAGATCAAAGCATTGCAATGGGCCACAGTGATGCTGTGCAACAGCGACGGGCCACGCAAATTGGTGTTGATCAGCGGGGTGATGACACCGATCTTCGACAGACCCAACCAGGTGGCCACATACTCGGCACGATTCTCCAGCAGCAGACCGACAACGTCGCCCTTCTGATAGCCCTGAGCCTGCAGCACATTTGCCACACGGTTGGCATGTTCGTTGACCTGGCGGAATGTCCATTTCTGGGTCTCGCTGACAATGGCCACCTTCTCGGGATTGGCGCGAACACTGCGCTCAAAGACATCGGCAACCGTGTAGTTGAGACGTTCATGACGCTTCGTGTAACGCAACAATTTGCCATAGGCCCAGAGAGCGCTGTGAGGAGAGGAGAGGAGAGAAGAGCAGAGGAGAGCGTTAGTTAAGAGGTTAATCGCAGAGTAACAAGTCAGATTAGTGATAAGCTCAAAAACAACAACACATACAACTTTTTATCAATCGATCTGCGCGAGTTGTATGCTTTATGGCCAAATGATTGCGCAAAACAAACCGAAATAGCCGCAGGTAAATGGAGCAACGTCCGTGTCCCAGATAAGGCTTAAAATAAAACCCCTTGATGGGGGGCAAACTGCAATAAAATATGTCTGAGAAATTGGAATTGCATATCTCAAGCAAAAGTAAAACAATCATTAAACAATTTTTAACTCATGTGTTTTCCCTTTTTCGCTCTTTTAAATGTGTGTAAGTCAATCTGTAATCATAAACATTTTCATTTTATACATTTTTCAATAAATCTATTTAGTATAGATCAGAGAGTCAATCTACTATCAAATTGATTTATTTTAATTGCGTTCTAACTGCTTAACTGTTGCAATTAAACTGTGATTAAGTGCTATAAATACAAAATGTTTATTAACTTGTTTATTAATTACGAAAGCAACAAAGTAGTGAAATTCTACAAGCAACAATGTAAATTTCTAATCCACATTTCCACAGTTTATTTTCATGAAGAAAATCAAATGGAAAGCAGATTAGAAAGCTTAAAGCAAGCTTATACAGAGCATATCGAAAGTTAATTAACTAAAGGCTCATAATTTATGGGCGACCTCCATTTGTTGCCAAGTATTTGGGGAAAAGTCTCGAGTGCTGCAGTAAACGCTATAGTTCAGTTTTTATAAGTAGTTATTAATCTTCAGGAATTTTTGCACCTTCTCAATCGATTTGTTGAGCACTCTAAAGTACTTTTGCACATGGAAAGTGTGATAAGATTATCAGCTTAAACAGTTGTGGGGGATTAGAAATAAACTTGCTTGACATCATTTAGATTTAGTAATTAGATTCTAGAAAGCGAAAATAATGAACTAAATGAAATGAATAAAATACCGGGAACTTGTATGTTAATTCTGGGAAACAACATTTAGTATTTGTCATTGTTTTAAATGCATTTAGTTGTATACCTGCTCAGCGTTTAAACTTTTACACTTTGTGCCCTGAAGTTGTTAGGTGAGAGATTCATAAAACTACGAGAGAACTGAGAGCTGAGAGACTTCGGAGTCCACAAGGTCAGCAAGAAACAACGCGCAACAGATTGTCGATTTTAAGAATCTTGTTAATGCCTAAAACTGAAATTTCAAAAAGTAACACACGAGCTGGCCTTGTACGTGGAACTCGATATAACTTCATATGTAGCTATAAACATTAATTTTTGCCGACTTCATGCAATTTGCAACCACTCAAATTTTAATTCAGACTCAATGCTAAATATGGTACACTGGCTCAAAGCCATTGACATCATGCACACACACACACATAAAATACTATCATTAATCTATATGAGTTTATCATTTGTAATTAATGCTTGCCCTTACAGTACAAACTATAAAGACATGAAAAGGGTTGTTGTATTCAATGAATACAGACATAACATGATAATTGCTTTAAATAAAATTAAATGCTGATACCGTGAATGATGTGTTTCATGAGGTTCAAATGCATTTTTATATACATTTCAGGGCAATAATTATATGTTGGGTTGTGAAAAGTTGTATGAAATCAATGACAAATCTATTAAACTTGAAGAATTTACTTAAATATAAAGAAAATTAATGGATTGTTGTATTTCCTACGCGATTAGCGGCAACTTTAGTTTTACTAAAAGCAGATAGTGCCTTTTAAAGTAGAATATTTTTTGGCTGCGGTCAAAGTTTAATCTACAAATGTCTTCATATGAATATTTTAAATGAAGAAAAAGGAAAATCAAATATACATTAATTAAAACTCTTATATGGATACATAGATTTAATTTATTTTGAATCAAAAGTCATTTAAGTTTTACGAATGTATTTGCTTGAAAAGATGTCAGTTTATTGCCCCTTTGAATTTTACCCATTTAGCATTGCAAAGTAGATTTCTGTGGCTATCGCCAAGCAATGTCTAATCTATTGCATAAATATTCTATGCCATCTAGAACTTGTTCCTTGCGTTTCATAAATTTTGTAAAATGTGTCAAACGGAAATTTCCATATATCGGCACCCTCCCCAATGTAGGGAGAGTGGTAGCATTTATAATTGCTGTTGGTTTTCATTGAATTAGTGTGTAGTTATGTGGGTTGCTGCCGATCGTTGTGGCAACCCTAGGCTAAGCAATACACACAAACACAAAAGTGCTACTTCCGCAATTTTAATTGAATTCAAATACGAAAAAAAAGAAACGAAAAAATAATAATGAACGCTAAAAACGACGGCGATATGACGACGACGTTTTCAAGAACAGTTCGTGCGCCTGATCAACTGTGCCAGAGCTGCCCCCCTCTTCCCCCCTTCCGACCTAAACTTCCCTCAATGCAGCAGACAAGTTGCTTCTTCTTCTGTCTGCTGCCTAGAGTGGCAGAGTGAGCGAGAGGCCAAATACAAAACTAAAATAAAAAGTTAAATTAGTATGCGCTGCAGGGTTTTCGTTCGTTCACGCACTATCGCACTATCACATGGCGACTGAACTGAAACTGAACTGGGGAACTGGATAAAAGTGAATTTGATTTTACAAAGTTTGTTTTGGTTTCTTCGACACACGACCTTGAACCTGAGCGAACCTAAAGTCAATGACTGGCAATAAAAATAATTAAACGACAAATATTATGAAAATGCGTAACTGATCCAAAAATGGATGACACATATTCTGCTCCATATGTTTTGGTTTGTTTATATGATTGTTAAATATGTGTGCGTGTGTGTGCTATGGGGAAAAGAAAAGCTCACGGTAAAAGAGAAAACTTTGCGCGCAGTAATTTTCTCAAATTTAAGCTGTTGCTGCTGCTTCAGCTGCAGATGGTCGACCTAAAAACAAAAGAGTAAACGCTACGAGACGCGGGGACAAAACGAGTTTTTTTCTATGACTTCCAGCTTGTTATGCGCGTTTGCTTGGGGTACAATGGGCAATGTAGTGTAGACATTGCTTTTTCTTTTGCTTTTTTGCGGTTTGTAGCGGGGTTTGTCGTCAAATTGAATTGACAAAAGAAAATGGTAATTGTATTGAAATGCACACCACTTGCGGTATTGTAAACTAATCGACACCAGAAGAGAGATACATAGAAATGCGAGTGAGCGAGAAACGAACGAAACTCACGTTAAATCTCGTTTGGCTGTTGCTCCCGCGATGTAGAACCAGCGCCAAGACCTTGTTAGCAGCAAAGCGCTGAGCGCAACGAGCACCGCAATAAACCAACCCATTGTGTGGAGCGTGTAGATGACGCAGGCGACGGCCAAAGCGAATGCGACTGTCGCGCAAAAATAACGAAATATGACTAAAAATCGGTTTCGCCGTTGACGTTTGCGTTGCTGCAATGATCGATAGCTCAGCGATAACGATTGCCTTCGTCGCTGTTGTTGGTGAAGATCAGCTGAGCCGGACGCACTGAGCAGCTGTTTTGCAGAAACGTTGCCAGATCGTTTGTATTTTTACAAAATACATTTTAATTACTGTTAAGTAGTAAAATTGTTTTATATTCTTTTATACTTACGTTTGTGCTGTAGAGTGCACAGTTATCAATGTTAATGATCACGTTGTTGTTTACATTGTTATCCAGTAAGCTGTTGTGCTGTAAATATTTGCACTTTAAAATAGATTTCGCGCCATAAAAGCTCTAACATATGGCAGCTTTATAAAGCTAAACCTTTGGTTTTGGTTCTGCATATTATTGACTTTTTGCAAAAGTCTCTCCATAGTTGTCTTATTGCAAATAATAAGCGTTAAGTAAATAAATATACTTACAGCTAGTTCCCGCCTTTGTTGACTGCTGTTGTAATTGTTATAACGCAAGCGTTGATAACGCGATTCGTTGTGTTGTCACAAAAATCCATTGAATACATAAAACGGTAGAAATTGTCGGCGAAGGCGAACAACCTTTCGAAATAACATCTTCTTTTGCCTTAAGCGATGTGTTGGCAAGCCCGTTGCGTTTGTTAATGTTTTTCAAACAATAGTATTTTTTGCACCAGCAAAAGCAAAGTTTGTTTGGTTTTATAACCGTCTATAGATTCTTCTTCTTTTGTTTACTTAAAGCAGTTTTTTTTTTGTCGGGATGTGACCATAGGCAACATATTGAAGTCGTGACATCAAAATGTACTAATTTAGGTAACAAAAAAATACCGCTTTCAAATTGATACTTGTGAAACGTCGAAGTTATCGATGTAGTAAAGCATCTGGCCGCGCCAGCTGTTTGTGCACACATAGTGGCAACGCCATTTCTGTCTAAAGCGGCATCAACAATTCAACGCGGAGGAAATTATCATTTTACAATCATAGTGTTTATTAAATTGTGCAACCACTTAAAGCAGCCGCGCAATGAAAATACTATGCGAGGTGCAAGTGGTTAATCGCACTACACAAGCAAATCGAACACCTAGAGCTGTGAAATCCACACTCGCCATTGGCTATAAGCAAAGTGCGCGCGATTCCAATGGCAATACCAAAAAGGAGCTGGAGATGGTGTTGTTTACACCCCAAGTCAAGGCGGGAACCCGGTACAAGGTGCGGGACAACATACACAGCGTGCACACAAAGTTCGTGCTGGATGGCAAGGCAACGATTGGTTTCAAACAGCCTGCAGAGAATCTGCTAATCAAATGTGATCCTATACAGCTGAAAGGCTTCCTTCAAACTCTCAAGCTAGGCATGGAGGGTAAGGATGCCATTAATCTGAGACTGAACATAGCGTCTGCGACGGCCATACCACAAAAGTCGCAGCCACAGCAACGCATGACGATCAACAAACGTAGCGAGTATCCCATCAAAGGATTTCCGCGCACACTTAAATCACTGTCAATTAACAATATACAACTAATGAAGCTTAGCTTCGAGATCTGTACGCTGCGCAATCTAACCCAGCTGGATGTGAGCGGCAATAAGCTAACAAAGGTGAAGATGCTAGTCCATTCGGAATTCTATACTACCTATAAGTTTCAAATTTGTACTCAGCATCGTTAAGTGCTTCTCGAAGTCGAGTACCAATTTGTATCTTTCCAACATATTTTAATCTTATTGAAAAGTGCAACTAGCGGTACTGATTAATAATCCTCTCTAATCCTTGCAGATTCCTGCTGAGCTCGGAAGATTGGCTCTGACCTCGCTACATTTGAGTGGCAATGCCTTAGGCGAGCTCAACGATTGGTCCTGGCTGCGTGGCAACAAGTTGACGCAATCGCTCTGCGAACTGGACTTATCGGCCAACGGACTCGACTACTTTCCGCCTGCCTTGGTTAGATACGAGCGTCTGGTTACGCTGAATCTCAATCACAACAATCTGCATCATCTGCCCTTTGCCATACGTCGCCTGCAGAAGCTGCGTTCACTGCACGTGTCCAGCAACAAATTGGAATCATTGCCCGCGGCCATAGAAGATTTGCACATCGATTTGCTCGATGTTTGGGGCAACTGCTTCAAGGGTTTCAATGTGGAGGCCGCCCAAACTCAACTGCAACGCACCACTGCCTCACACACGCCGACACCGCTTTGGTTGCAAGCTGCACGCGTTGTCGCCAACCACAAATTGCCCTACTCGGCGAGCACATTGCCCGCCATACTCATCGAACTCATCTCGGAGGCGCCCAAGTGTCTGTGTGGCAAATTGTGCTACGCGCTGGAGGCGCAGGATTTGCTGAAGCGTGTAACGCAACCAAAGTTTACGCACATTAAAAATCTAACCTACAGTCGCGAGCATCAGATCTATTCGGATGTGATCATCTGTGGTCCCAATTGCTGTGCCTATCAGCAGCTTAAAGCGCTGTTTACAATTCGAATTGCGTGAACGTTTTATTTTCATATTTTTCAATTTGAATAGCCCTCGGTTTGGCATTTTATTTTTAATGATTAGTTTCATTCCAGTTATATTATTTAAAATTTCAAATGACTGATAATTACGTTACCCACATTATAAAAATAAAAACGAATTTAATAATGATAATATCAAGTGAGTTGAGTTTGGAAACTCATTAAAGAGTGCGCAAATTTAATGTTCAACGCTGAGTGCTTTGTCTTGTTAGGTTTTGGAAAAGGATGCTAGGCGTATTGTTTTTGTTTTGTTAATAAGCAGAAGCCTCCTGTGCAATGATTACTTTTCATTTTGTGTAGGGGTTTTTTTTTGTATTTTTTGATAAGACAAACTCTTGGGCCGAGTGTAATCAAATTTTGTAGCATACTTTGCGGCTGCATTGAATAGAACTCTCACTTGGGGCTTTCGCTTTCGCCAGCTAGCATAAAGACATTTACACGCACAACCACGAGCTGTTACCCGGTCTCATTCCCCTCCCCGTCCCTTTGAGGCGCATCGCTTACTTTGTTTTCATATATAACATTTGCTCGTTGTTTTTATTATTAAAAGCTTCGTGCTTCGTATGTGACTTGCATAAATACGTAGCATGAGAGCATGAGTTTTTATCAGTGCTCAACTGACACCTAAACAGTCCTGCCTTCTTGTCTTCCTTCCCCACCCGCCTCACACACACGCACGCACACACACGCAGGCTGCATAAAAGTCCTTGGTGCTATCATTTTCCAAGCATTTTCCTTTCAGCTTTATCAAATCAAAACTCCGAAGCGCTGCCACTTTTTTAAATAAGCATAAACAGTGACAGTCTCCAGACCTCTCTCTCTCTCTCTCTCTCGCTTTGACTTCCTCCCGCAGCCACCCCTTGTCCCTATGCTCGTGCAACCACTTGGCAAAAACTTAATGTGCAGCTGGGGAATACGGTCGAAAAGAAAAATAAGCAAAAGCGAGCTGAGGATGAGCCATGACTTGTGGCCAACTCGACGCTGGCCTAACTATAAAAATGTTTATCGGCATGTGAGCGAAAAGGCGAAGCGTGGGAGGATGTAAGGGGGGTGATGGAAAGGGGCAGGGATTCGGGGTGCTGTGCCTAAGAAGCACAAATCCAATTTTGAGCAGCATTTAAGTGTCCCGATTGCGTCTATGCCGCTTCCTGTGTCTGTGTCTTTCACTCTTTCCTCTTCACACCAAAGTTGCTTTCCTCTGTGTGTGTGTGTGTGTTTGTGTGTGGAATGCTGTCTTGTGTGTTTGTCTAGGCCTTGTTCTTCTGGTCGTGACATCGCCAGTTCTTCTCCTTTGCCTGCCTCAGTTGCCAGTTTCCAGTTGTGTGCGCTTGTGTTCACAAATATTTAACTTGATTCCGCATTTGCCTTTCTGATTTGAAGCTGACTTGTAGGTGGGAGCATTCTTAACATACATACATATATATCATGTGCCAATAATAGAATTTTGCAATTGTTGAACAAAATCTAATTTTTTATTTCAAGCTTTGCTAAACTGTCTTTTAATATTTATATTTATTTTATATTTCATATTCAATATGTACTTAAATATTTATAGCTTTGCATTAGCTTGTAATCCTTATTAAAAAACGTTGGTTCTCGACAGATCCTAAATGTTTCTAAGATATATATATATCTACTATATAGTAATAAACTAATGTTATTTTTGAAAACGAATATTCTTGATTTTATCAGTGTACTTTCCATTCTAGATATAACATAGCTTTCACGGCCATTTCCCCTCCGCATTTTCAAAGGACACATAACATATTTCTAGAATGGAAAATACACTCATAAAAGCACCAAATTCTAAAATCAAGAATATTCATTTTAAAAATTATGTTCTTAAAATAAGACCTCTTCAAGGACAACTTAATAAAACAAAGACCATTAAAATACAATATGACGAATTCTCAAATTAATAAGAACTTATCTTATGTCAAATGTTAAATGTTATGATGAGTTTTCTAACTAAGATTTTCATTTTCTTGACGCACTTTTTAGACGAACATTCTTGGTACTAAGATTAAAATCTTGATTTTAGAATTTTTGTTGTCAGTGTACGAACTCTTTAAATTTGTTGTATCTTGTGCGATGATGTGAAAATGAATTAAATTATTACCTTTTCTGAATGAATAATTAATTTGTTTTAATCTTTTCTCTTGATGATGCTTGCCTTTCGCTGATTATAAACATTTCTACAGCACATTAGTTAATTTAATTAAAAAAAGGCAAATCCATATTAATAATAAAGTTGAAATGAGTTGTCTACGATTTGAGATACTTTTCGTTAAACTGATGCAGTGCTTATCGCTGAACATATTTTATTTTTACATATTGCATAAGCCCCATTTATTAATGGACATCAAAATGAAATGGAGATAGCATGAAAATTCTTTTATAGACTCGCAGTTTTCCCCATTGTCAGGACTGTCTTTAATGAAATAAGCACAACCCCCAGAAATAATTTGCACAACAGACAATATAAACAGTGAGTGAGTGAAACACAAACTTGCCTGCGATGCTTTGCTCCCTGTGAAACACGTAAAACAAAAAGATGCCAAGTCAGCCAAGTGTCTAATGGAGGGGTGATGTTGCACGAAGTGGGGGCGGGATGGGGGTAGTGGTGGGAGTATGTATTGGGGGGATCTGGGTTGGACTACTACCATAAAGCGCGCTTCAAAGGCAGTAAAAACTCCATTAACTGTCATCAAAAATGCATTTCGCATGCAGCAAATGATCGAGCGATTGGCAAGGGAGACCATCAAATAGAATAGAATGAAATGGCGCAAATCAAAACACATCGAATAAATCAAAGAGCAAAGAGAAAAAAGAGAAAAAAAGAGCATTTGGTAACGACGGGCAAACATTTTTATGGCTAATCAACGCAGCAGCCATGAAAAGGAGACACAGGAGACGGAGACGGAGACGACACCAAGCGGGATTCCCTTGGTCGCATTTTTATGCATGCCCCGAGCACAAATTAACTTTCCAATTGATGGAGAGGATGGGGAGAAGGTAGAGGGTGGCATTGTCACTCCCCACGCATTACGAAAGCCGCTTTTCGCTGTGGCATTAAATTTATCCCCAATTTGCGTGCAGCAGTCCAACATTTTATGCCACAACTCAAGGAGAGAGAGAGAGGGCGACGGGTGGCGTCTGGCGCTCCACTTTGGCTTATCAAATTTTATTAGCAGGCCAGCAAATTGTTGCAAGACTACGACGACAAAATAACAACTTGAAGCGAGCCAAGTTATGAGCCAACCCACCAACAAACTGCGAGCTGGAAAATGCAGTCGGCTTATAGCCAAGGTACGCTTTCAGTTCTATGATTTGTCGCCGCTATCAATTTCGAAGCATTTTAGCCGAAAACGAAACGAAAAAGCAACCCCCAAAATATTCGAACCTGGCCCAAATGGAGAAAAGCAAAGAAAAACGACCGGAAAAGTGCAAACACACGCGAAACTGTCGTCGACTTTGGCCTCAGCTATCGCTTCTATGAGCAGCATGTGTATTTCGTATACCAAAGCCAAACCCATCCCAAGATACCACGTTTCTTTTTTTTTTTGGTGTTCGTTGGGGGCTTGGTTGTGCCGCGTGCGCGAATCCAATAAAAACGTTTTGATAGGCTTATGACCGGGTTTCTTCATGTTGCCACACCAGTTGCAATCTCCAGGGGGGGAACAACGGCTCGCTCCCCTCGGCAGATATATTTGTCTTGATATTATTTCAAATTTACTTGCTAACTGTTACAGCAAATTGTGATAAGCAGGCGCTAAAAATCGATAAACTGGCTAGCTTTAATGTTTTACACGAGCGTTTAAAGGCTTAACGAAAGGTAGTACAAAAGAAAACGCCTTCAAAAGGTAGGGCAAAGAAAGTGCTTACAAAAATGTTGAGAAAATCAATTGCGAAGAATTGTGGCACAATAGAGAGTGGATGAAGCTTAAAATTTTAGTATTGGTAGTACATATATTTGAATTCTTCAAATAAGCATCAAAAGTATCAGGAAAAAGGTTTTAGATATTTAAAATAGTATCTTAAAATTGTTTGTGCAACATTTTAAAAAGAAAAATATTTAAATTGAAAAGAAGGTTTTTTATATATGTATACATATAGTATGTAAATAAAAAATCTATAAATTAAAGTAAAATATAATTTTTAAAAAATAAATAACTGTTGAGTAAGAATTTAAAAATACAATTTCATTGATTTCTAGATTATTTATGTAATGTAGATTTTTAAAATTTAGAAATTATGTCAAAAAATCAAACCTAGAATATTGCAAGTAGAAATAAAGTCAAAGATGTGCGATTCTTTTTATTAGAGAAACTTATTTAAATATGAGTAATTCTCTTACGGAATTTGTCGGGGGAAACACTATTTACACAATTTTAAAAATAAGTTAAGGTTATTCTTGTAGCTCTGGATTAACACTATATTTGGAGATAACATTGATTTTAGGAACTTTTTCTGTTTTACGATAAATTATTTAAACTCGTTCATATGTTGGTTTGCGTACGAATTCGTTATTTTATGCAATTATCTTAAAATAATAAAAATAATTCCAAAATCTTTCTAAGCTTATAAGCTAAGTGTTAATGAACAGCTATAAGATACATCTTTACCCAAAATAATTAAATGTTTTACTCACTTTGGATAGTATTCCCAGAGAATTACCCATATGTAATACCTTATATTTACTTACCTATTTTAAAATAAATAATGCACTACAAACTGGCTACTTTCAATGCCACCATTTATAAATATCATAATATGGGTTGCATTTGCGCTCGAAAGTATGCCACATGAAGTTGTAAGAGCACGCCTTTTGCCCAGTTGTGCTGCTATGTAGTTCAAACAGCAAGCAGCAAGTGGAAAATCAGTGAGGCGCACTTATGATGAGCAAATGGCAATCTCCCTCTGTTTCATCCGCATCCGTATCCGCATCTGCAGCCCCATCTCGAACACTCTAGTCATCCCCGTCCGTTGATTCATTGGGCACTCAAATCGTTGCTCAATCTCTGACCTCAGGCGAAAACCGAACTCAATCGCAAAAAATTGACCAAGAGCAGCAGAAGCAAAAGCAAATCAAACGTTAGTCAAACAGAGCAAAACAAAAATGCGGAATACATTGGCAAAAATCAATTTTCAATTTAAAATTTAGATGCTTCCCCCGCACTCCGCCTCCTCTCATCCTTGCCACGCCCATGCGCTTGCAAGATAAAAAGTGCGTTGAAGCGAAAAATGTAAATAGAATAGAAAGTTTACCCAACGCAATGGAAATGCTACAGGTTGGCACATTTCGTATTTTGTATGAGCCTTTATGATGTTTCCTCTCTCTCTATGGCAAAATCGGTATCGAGGGGCGTGGCGGGGTGTGCGAAAGGCAATCGACAATCCTCAATCGACAGTCGACAGTCGGCAGTCGATTTCAAAGCCAAATATTGCCGCATAAATCTGGCGAAAAAAAGTTTGTTTTGCGGTCAGTGGAAAGGCGAATTTGGCTGGCTGAAATTTATTTGGAATTGTTGCTGGGGTCTCTTTGATTTTTATCGCTCTTCCGAATTACTTTTTTTTTGCCTGTTGTGTGTTTTTTTTTTTTATGATTTTACGAGCGCTGTGTCATTGTTGAGACGCTGACCGCATGTTGGGCATGTTTTGTTTACTTAACCCTCGACGGTGCTGCATTTCATTAGCATTAGCCGCCTGGATGTATCTTTGAGATACACAAGTATCTCGCAGCTCTCGCAGTTTGGCAAACAAACCGGGGAAATTGCTTAGCTCAGTGGGGGAGATGCTGCAGAAGCTGTCTAATATTTATTTACTTGTTGTAACTATTTTACAGAATGGGAAATGTTTCAATCACAAAATTATTAAATATTTGTGTAGCTCAAGCAAAAGTAGGAATGATTAGATATTTTGTGCATTAGCTCTTTTTAAATATTTATATAATTGTTGTAACAAATTCATAACTTATGTAAACTGATTGAGTTTGATTTTACTGCATCTTCAGAGGCACAGAATTTAATAATAACATTATGTGTAATTCATTTGCATGCTCGAAATTTAATAACATTTCATTAAATTTAATGCAGCTGCCTGCTGACAGTTGCCAAAGAGGAGAGTCATCCATTAGTAGGGTTATGCTGTCCTGGGGCGGGGGTCTTGGAACTTTGCACAAGACAAAACTGTACAGTATACACTTTATTGCAAAGTTCTTGCGAAAATTAATTCATTAGCATTTTATTGCTTTGACGTTGCGACACAGCAGCAGCAGCAGCAACTGCTGGAGACTCCATCTTCAGCTCCATTTTCATCGTCTTCCCTCACCTTTGGCTGCTGCTTGAACAGTGTTGTCTTTGTTTTCATTTGCCGTTACTTTGATGTGTAATTAAATCAATAATCACTTTCGACTCGTGCGTCATCAGGCAGTTTATTAGCTGATTGAATGTAGATGAAAACGCAGATGAAGGCGTCTTGAAAGCATCGCCAGGTGCCACCAGGTGAGCTGAGGCAATGCTTTGGTAATCTTACAGTTTGTATTTTAGAAGATTTGAAAGTGTAACTGAATACAAGCAACTCAAGTACAACAGAAAACAATAGCAAGACTTAGCTACAGTGCATTTAAACTCCTTTAGTTTGAATAGTTGTATTTAAAACCAATTAGTAAAGCATTTAATTCATTTGTTCAGAATATAACAACAAAATAAGTAGCTGTAAAATGACCCTGTTAATTAGATTAGATTAATATTTTCGAGAATATTGAATGCAAAGTTTCAGTTTGAATATTTGTATCTTGAACAAATATAAAACAATTAAAAAAGATGCAGCCGAGTGGGCTTTACTGTGAGATATCTGCTATCCATTTTCAATAATGCCATATTCTGAAAATACACCAATTTATTATATCGAGAGATACTAATACATACCAAAAAACATACCAGATTCTCAAATACTTAATACTTTTTATCAAATACTTATTACGACTCTCTTATAAAATAATGCAAATTATTGCACGCAGAATTGAATAGTTTTAGTTTGAATTTTTAGTTTTTAAGAAGCAACTTAGTTGATTTGAGTTCCTTGATAAAACGCTGCGCATGCTAAAGCATCGCCAATAATTAGTAAGAACTATATCAATTAAATATAAAAACACTCTAATAATAAAATATAAAATATTTATTGCGTATTATACTGAAAGCAGTTTGAATTTGAACTGTTCACACATAACACTAATTAAGTTATCATAAAAAATGATTGCTCAAATGGATTAAATTATTATATACTAATTAAATGCAAACAATGATAAAAAGTACTTCAAGTACTGGTTATTATTATGAAGAATTTAATTGAAATAGAAAAATCAACGAATAAAAAAAATCTTAAGTGTTAGTCAATAAATGAAAATCATTAATTTCAAGCAAATCTCATCCTCAATAGTTAGTCTAATAAACTTTTTATTAATTTATTCAAATAGACGTTAGACGTTAAATAAACAAGATTGCTCTTAAGCAAATTATTAAAAGTGTCTGAACAGGCAATAAAAAACCATTTATTAATGTATGCAAATAGGTAAATCAACAAGTGAAATTAGTCAATAAATAAAGCTGTCTTCAATCAATTTCAATTACAGGTAAATGTGCTCACCTTGCTCTTTATTTCATTCTGGAGACTTTTTAGCTTGGTTTAAAATAAGCATTAAAATCTTAAATGATATTTGATATATAGAGATACGGGAAATCGACAAAAAGAAGAAAATAAGCAACTCGGTTAGTTAATTTTAAGCTAAATGTGACAAGATAGCGAGGACAACAAATAAATCAAATTGTTTTGTATGCTCAGTTATGAAACTAGGACTTTTGACCAGGATTATGTATATTCAGTATTCCTCAGAAAAATATGTAAAAGGAAAGTGAACAGTGGAGAGGAAATTGCAAACTGCTTTGCAATTTGAATTGCGAATTGAATTCCTGATTTGCAGTCATGGTCAAAGTAGAATTTATTCTACTACTTACGCTTTGAATGTTGCGTACGCTTTTTTTTTATTTAAATTTCAAATGTGCCATGAAAATAAATTCTTATTTAAAGGTAATATTTCATGCTGGTTGCTCACTGCTTCTGCTGCTGTTTGCCGTTTGCTGTTGTTATCCTGTTATCCTGTTGTCGTATTCCCTGCGCATGTATCGTATTACAGGTGGCAGGAGGACGCGTATCCTGGGCGCTTATATCCTGGCCACGCTCAGCTGTTGCTTCTGCTTTTGTGTCCCATCTTAGCTTAGCTTTTGCCTTATCGGCTGCCTTATCATTGGCCATGCAACATAAAACAATAAATATATTATGGCCTTTTTGCTGAGCGCATAAATCTCTTGAAATTGATACTTGTATACAAGTGAGCGTGTGTGTGGGTGTGCAAGTGTGCGAGTGTGTGTGTGTGTGTGGGAGGATTTGTTAAGCAAAACAGGAAGCTGCAAAAGCATTGCCACATTGACACACTCAGGAGAATCTGATGCTGCTGCTGCTGCTGCTTCTCGCATATTTTTTGCAACATTTTTTGCGCTCGCCCGTGGGAATCTGCACATTACAACCACCTCACCTCACCTCCCCCTTCCACCGTCACCCCCTTTGAGCTGCCAGGATTTGCACATTGATTCGTTGCGAATTCTGGCGGTTTTTCGGTAGCAGCTGCTGTAGAGTGGCTAATGGGTTGATTTGTTACTTGTTGCCTACGCGCTGCTCTTAGAGCCGCTTGTCAGTTGGCTGAGAGTGAAATTTCAGGGAATTCACTTGTCAAGCTGATCACAGTTGATTACACGTGACATTTGCACGAGTTATTTTTGGGTTCTTGAGAACACAATAATGATGGCTAAATACATGTAAAGTGCGTCAAAAGAGCAGCTGTCAAGTGCGCTAGATTTAGAGCTAATCACGAGCTGAGTTGGATGAAACATATTAACGAAAAATACACAAAAATGATATTTAGGGTTTTAAAAGATATTTTTTAAAGCAATAAGTTTTGTCATTTCAGTCTGATGTGTGATTATAACAAGTAAGATAACAACTGACGAGTGTGCTCGACTGAGAGATACCCACTTCTCATTTTCAATAAAACGATTTTCAACAAATATACCAAAAATACCACAAAAATATTTAAATATACTTGCTACTCCTTTTCAATAAAACTATATTCAACGAATATACTGAAAATAGAATAATATATATAAAATAATAAATATAAATATAATTTAAAAAATATATAAAAATATATACCGCAAAATGTTTAATATACCAAACGATAGATTTTGTTTATCGATATTGTACTTCATTTAAAATATCGATTGTCGCCAAAGCCCTAAGCTTTTTTTAACATACAAAAGTATTTTTTAAATCACTTATACAATTTTTTTTTCTGAATCTTAATACTGCAGTTAATTTTGTAATTATAGTTATAATACCCTTCTACATTATGTGTAGCGGGTATAATAATATGATAAGCAACTTAAAGTCTCAACTGCCGCGAAACGTGCTCAGGTTGCGGACTAAAAAAGTCATCACACATTAACGACACGGTCGTAAAATACTGCAAAATAAAATACCGTTGTTACATTTGATGCCCAATTAACGCATTTGCCACTTCAAATTCAGCCAAGCACAAAATTTGTATACCCTAAAAGCCAAGAGTGCAAGAGAGAGGGAGAGAGAGAGAGAGAACGAGGTGAAAGCGAAGTGTGAGTGAGGGAGCCAGTGAGAGTGTGCCGAAAGCAAAACGTGCCACAAAAGCATGAAAGGTTACAGATCCAGACTAACTCAACAATCCCACCTCCATCTCGTTCCCCTCGCCATGCAGCTTAGAGAACACAAGGTACTCTCCGCTTTGCCACAAGAAAACGAAACATTTGTCGCTTGGCTGCAGTTTCGAGTTTGGAGTTGAACTCGGGCAGGAAGAGTCGCAGTGAGGAGCTGCACTTCATTAAAAACAAGGCAGAGCGATGACGTGCAGAGACCGAATGGGGGATGACCTGTTAAAAATGGGGATATCACATTTACAATGCTTAAGAAATAGATATAAAATTGTGTACGTACTATACATAAAATAAAATCAGAAAGTATTGGAATGTTAAGGACCAAATACTTAAACTTGATCAAGTAAATATAATAATTATTGTATACAATATGTGAATATTAAATAAGAAAAAATTCATCAACTTATTCAACAAATTTAAAAAAAATATTGTATGAAATATGTAAGAACTTAAAATATATATATACTTAAATAGAATTAACGCTGCAAGTGTTGCAAATAAATAAATAAATTAAGAGTAAATAAAAATAATTTAATAATTTTAAGTTATTAAAACTGATGTTGCCATACTAAGTAATTTAAATTTGTATACTCCATCGAAAAAAATAACTTTCGAAGAGTAGAATTATGATATTAAGCTAACAATTTTGAAATTACTAAACTTATTTGTGCCTTTCCATGAAGAAAATAAATAACTAAATTATGAATTAATCTTCAAAGCTTTCGAATGTATTTAACAAAATTAATAAATTTGTATGCAACATCAGTTCAAAGAAATTTTTAAGAGAAGAATTATGAAGCTAAAATTTTCTAAATTACTAAAATAAAATGGGCACTTAAAGTAAAGAAATTAAATATTTAAAATATAAATTAATAAAAATAATGCAATATTTTAAAATCATTAGACCCTTTGTAGGTATTTCGAAAATGAATAAATTTGTATACTACTTCAAATCAATGAAATTCTTAAAAGTGCAATTTTGGAGTTAATCATTTCTTGATGCTCTTCCTCAATGCAACACACTCTATAATCTTTCTAATTTTTTCAAGGGTATTAGGACTAGCTTAGTGGCAGTGGCTTTGTCGTTAGGCGACTCATGATTTCTGCGATTACAGCACACAAATGCAAAAAAGGAACTCTCGCAAAAATGAATGATGTAATGCGCGTAACTCGCCTCGTTCTGTCCCCTCTCGCTCCCTCTTTTTGCTTTGTTATTGTTGCTTGTTGACATAACGAATGCCTTAACATTATATTTGTCGTTGTTGTTGCTGTTGTTGTTGTCCCCGCCTCGCCCCTAATGTGTGCACTTCCGCTCCACTTATACGCATAACTCTCGCATTGCGACGCCGTTGAGCGGTTTGTCGAGTTAATGACACTGGCAGCTGGAGCACTCGTCACTCGTCCCTGGCCTCTCCTCTCCTCACCATCCCTCGCACACACACACACATAGAGAAGTCCTGTCAACGTCGTCGAGGCGTGCAAAAATCATTTTTCTCTCGCTTTTTTTCACAGCGCCCTTCAGCAACATTTTATTTATATTTTTCATTTTTCATTTTTCACATTTCTGCAAAAATTGCCTATTTCTACCAAGTGTGTTTATAGGGATTTGCTGTTGTTGTTGTTATTGCTGATCGCTCTGAGGAGTCAAGGTGGCAAATTTCATACATTTTATTTGGCTTCTGCCGTTGACACTTAATTATTTGTATAAATTGGCGCAGATGTTGCACAGTTGCCGTTGAAGGGTTAAAACGATTCTGATCTGACAGCTGCGGCATGTTACGCATTGTTGCATGCAACTCAAGTTGCTCATTGTAATGGATATATCTGCTTATCATATTAATAAGACAAATTTTGGCACATTTCTTAACTCATTATTTGAATGAAAAATAATCGTTCATATTTTTTTAAACTTAAATCGAGAGCTCTACTTTCTTTGCATATTTCTGCTGTTGGTTAACAACAAAAAAAGAAGTTAAAGTTTGGTGCCTTCAACTTTTTGTTATCTGGGTCAAGCAGGCGAGGCTAAGTAGAACTTAGCTTAAAAGTTTCGTTGACAAATAAAATGCCTGGAGTTATCTTGACTACTTTTTCTAATGCAAATATCAGTGCAGTTCATCCTTCACTCTGTGAAAAACTTTGCGATTTCTCATAAGTACTGCAAGTTTCATTTGTTTGCCTCGGTTGGACAGTTTGAGGTGGAATTGTTCTCCGATGACTATTTGACAACAATTGTTTGCGGCTTTGCGGTGCTTGCTGCTGTCAATCCCAAGAGCCAAATTAAAAATGCAAAATGTCCTGGACATCAAGTGGCTTTTTGGTTGCCAGTTGCCAGTTGCCCTACTGGGTTAGTTCAAAATGTTCAGAGTGTTTAACCGCATTGTAAATAACGCGAAAATCACAGTATGTCCAAAGGGGAAAAACAGTTAGAAATGCTGTTGGAAATTTGTAACAGAGTTTATTGAAGGAACTAAAACCAGTTTAGTTTGATTTAACAAATGTTTTGTAATGTTGAAATAAATTCTATTTAAATCAGTTCAACTGTAAACTATAAAATTTAATTAACTTTATAGACCTATATAACATGCTATTATAAAACGCCTATAAAAATGATCAAAGCAAGCGATAAGGCAATAGTTACGATTAATAGAATTAGCAGCTACAAAAATTACGTTAATTATTAAATCAATAGAAAATTTGCTCATATAACATCAACAACACTACAACTAAAGATTACACCGAGTAAACATTGCTCTCAAGCTGCTTAGCAACATGTTGTTTCAGCAACATTTCACGCGTATGCTTAGCAACATGTTGAGAGCAAAGCAACAATTTATGTTTGCGGCAGTCGAAAAGTGTTGCTGATCAAACAAGTTTTATGCATTTATAATGAGTCAGACATTGGGTTGACATTGCACGCTGTTTGTGTCTGGCTATCAGAATGCGAGCTTAGGCCAGCGATAATCATAACTTTGTTAGTCGTGTGTTATGAGTTAATGAACTGCACATTGTTTTGTCACGAATAGCATTTTGCATATTATTGTTGTTGCTTCGCATACTCGTGAGTAGTACAAAGTGACTGACTATGAAGTAAGCTATGCACTCGATTCATTATTGAATAACACTCAAAACAGTCATTGTCTGATAAGCAGCCGTTACTTCTCTGTCTCTCGTTATACCAAAGCTAGTCAAATATTGAAATATGAATTCAATGCCTTTTATTCAAAATTTGCATTTCATTCTTGTTTGAACATTTTCTAATTTTAAATTTTATGTGTGTGTGTGTGGTTTTTGTGTAGCCCTCAAATTGTTGTTCGTCTATTATCACGGCTTGACCACAATTTGCGATAAATTGAAAAACAATAAACGCATAAACATTGCGGTATAATTTAATTGCACTTTGATCTGCAAATAATAAAAGCAATAATCAGTTTTTCATTTTTTTTTTTTTTTTGCTTTGCTCCCCTCGGCAATTTAATTTGCTAATCTATCTAGTTAAAGGGTAGCTGTCTTGCTTAATTCAATTTCCTTTGTTTTTGCAATCACATTTCGAGTTTTGGACTTTGTGTTCACAACACAATTTGAGTGTAGAAATGATGCCGCCTCCTCTTATCGTCATAGCAAATAAAACCTACAAATGAAGGGACCAAAACATATAGCGCGATTATTAGGTCAGGTCTTGTTACAATCAAAAACCAGTCACAGTCTGAAGAGCATCGCATGTAACTACGTCATAACTATGACATAGTACACCCGAGTGATCTTTGGATACCTTCGTAAGGTATTCACTATGCACTAAACTAATCAGACGAAAGAAAAAAAAAAACGCAAATGATTTAGAGACGAGTTTCGAGTATTTCACTTTGGGACAGGTTAGGCAGCTATATATACATATATATATAGTACCTATGTGTGTACATTTGTGTTTGTGTGAAAACATCGAAAACTTGTAATTAATATTTAGTGCCCACAAAAAAAAAAAAAAAAAGGTTCAATTCACAGCAAGTCGATAAACTAAAACTCAGCAGCTGCTTCAGCGACTTCAGTCAGAAATCGTCGCCGGAACGAAACGCATTCCAAAATTTTCGACGCGACAGCAACAAATGTTTGTTTGTTGTTTGTTGCTTTTTACATAATAACAAAAGTGTAGCAAAGTGTAGTTAGTAGGTAAGAATCGGATGGAGTTATTTGTATATATGTATATTATTCACTGCGCCTGGCAACTTGACAAATGTTGATTTGCGTTGCTCTGCAAAAGAGTTGCTAGGGGGAATTACGACTGCTTAACGTTACGAAAGGTCTCCCCTTTTCCAATGACGCAGTCGCGATTTACACTTGATGGCCCACAGAGCTCCAGGGCTTCAGAGTTCACGGTACGGAGATAATGCTGCCTGGCAAAGTCTCGTGCGTAAACCAAGTCAAAGTCAAGACTATAATTGGAACTTGAGCATCATTTAATCTTAAGCCGGACTCGTTGCTTATCAGTGCTTGTGACGAAGTCATTGCCGCACCGAGAGATTTGAGGGTTATCAACGCACTTGACCAATATTTATTTCGATGTTGTTGTTATTGCTATTTTTTTAATTTTTTTTGCTTGCTGATTTGCTTTTGTGTTATGTGCTGTGTTTTCGGTGATTCAATTGAATTGAAAGTATTACATACTGATATACGCGGCAGTTGAAGTACAGTGTTCACTCGCTTAACGAAATTACTGCGAAGTTTTAAATATTAACTTAGATATATAGTAAAGTTTTGTGAAAAATTAATAAATGTGTTAAAAATGTTTGTGTATTACACAAAATATACTTTAAAGTTCGTTTATAACAGACATTAAAAATCAATTCGTCAAGATGATTTGATGTAAATGTACAAAATTTTATAATGTACAGTGAAGCATCTCTTAGTGGACCTCTTCTTAGGAGGAAACTTTTTGTTTTCAAACCAGGATAAAAGTTATGCGACTTTTCATTGTCCCTGAAATCTTTTTCTTGCTTTAAATTTTTGTACATAATGAAATAAAGTTAAAATAATATATAAATTATAATTAAACAAATAAAAATAAATGCTTTCGACAACAAAATATTTAAAATTTTCTTGAATTTTTTTATATTTATTTATTTAAAAACCGATTGTCGAAAATCTCTTTTATCTTGAACTGTCAATTTTATCTTTATCGTATCCTAATCTTTCTTCAAATAATATTCCACGACGCGTTTGTTTATCTATTTATGCATATCTGTCTCACTTAAACATTCTACTTAGCGGGTGCACACTGTATAAACACAAACACACTATAATCAGCATAATAGCATGTGTGCTACGGTTTCATTTAAAATGACAAAGTTTCGTTCTCGCTGTAAAATCAGCGGATCAACAGTCAACATTTGTGCCTCACAGCGATCACAGCTAATAAAATCATCTACGCTCTAGTATATCATCAATTAATTATATACACTTTATACATATACACACACAATATAAATAGGGAAAATGGCATTAATATTGCGCTTTGAGCAACTGCTGCTCTTTTCTTTGTGTCTGACTCTGGTGCCATTCGAGAGCAATGCGGATTTATCGCTCATCTTTGGAAATATGACTTTATTCAATGTGAACTTTAAATCACCGGCTTGGCTGGGTCGATCCATACCCGTGAGCAGTAATGTTCGCATTGACAGCGATGTGGATCCCAACATACTGGAGGATTCGCACCTAAATACGGTGAGTTGATTCACAAGTCCAAGTGAAAGTGATGAAATTTAATTAAAGTATTCAAAATTTGACGTAAGAAATTGAACTTTCCTTTGTTTCGCCTATTCGAAATGTTATCAATTAAAACTTTCATCTTTGTAATCGAAATATATTATTATCAAAACTTTATTGCATTGGTAGTACAACAGAAATTTTCTAATCAAATGAACTTTACCTTATTTCATATGAATCATTTGCCGGAAATATTAGTAATTAAATAGCATATCTATAATCTTTGCCCAGAAAGTACGATTTTTATACAGCAAATGATGTGAATTGAAAACTTTCGTTGTCGCGTGTAATTCATTAATTAAATGAAGTGATATCATCACGGCGATTACTAATTTCTGTAATATAGCATTGCTAATATCATTTGTAGGCATTAATCTTGTTAGTAAATGGGTGTATTATTTTAAACAGATACATTATTATAATTGAGTAAAGGGTTTATATTAAGAAAATGCACAATCAATGGATAATTATTGAAGCTATGTAATCAATACCTACACAGAAAGAAAAACACGGGCTAAAATGAAGAATAAAATCTTGAATCAAGATTATGTGATGTTAAGAAGGTTTACTTTTAAATCAAGATCAAAATCCTAAAAAATATTCTAAATTATCCAATCTTGAAATTCAAGATTAGAATCATGTTTCAAGAATAGAAAAATTTAAAAATAGAACCAAGATCAAGCAATCAATCAAGATCCAGCAATCTTAAATTTATAATGATTAATTTTTCAATCTAGAATATAACATTCTTAAAGCAAGATTTTAATTTGAAAATTAGGTGTTTTTAATCTTAAAATGCAAAAAATTGGATTGAAGATTTTTTCAATCTTAAAATCCAATTGCTAGATATTTTTTTAAGATCGAAAATTAAGATATATTTTTTATAATAAAGATTTTCAATCTACTTTTCTAGATGTTTTTCTCTCTGTGTACATCTTTTAAAGTTATCTCACTATGTTCTATATATTTCATTTGAATTCTGCTAATTATATGTCTGTATTATTCTTACAGTATGGCCTCATTAAGAAGTATGGTTACCCTGCAGAGAACTACACTGTGGTCACCGATGATGGCTATAAACTAACACTACATCGCATTGCCAGACCTGGAGCAACGCCTGTGCTCCTCGTGCATGGTTTGCTGGACAGTTCAGCCACCTGGGTGATGATGGGACCAGGCAAAGCTTTGGGTGAGCCAACTACAACAAACTATAAACTATGAAACACTTAATAATTCCCGTTTTATTTTTAGGCTATCTGCTTTACGAGCAGGGCTACGATGTGTGGATGGCAAATGTGCGTGGAAATACGTATTCTAGGGGCCACATTAAGTATACGCACAATCATGCCAAGTACTGGGACTTTACATTTCACGAGATGGGAATCCATGATATCCCCAGTTCGATTGATTTTATACTCAACAAGACGGGTTTTCCACAACTCCACTATATAGGACATTCTCAGGGCACCGTTGTCTTCTGGATCATGGGCAGTGAGCGTCCTGAGTACATGAAGAAGATCATCTACATGCAGGCTTTGGCTCCGGTCGCGTATCTGCAGCATTGCAAGAGTCCAGTCGTCAATTTCCTGGCTGAGGTTCACTCTTCGGTGAGCGTAAGTTCCCCTCCCTAAACATTCCTCAATTTCTTATTAGTTACACTTTATATTAAAATTGAATTTCTTTTTTATTCCTCAGTTTATACTGAAATTGATTGGCGTCCATGAGTTTCTGCCGCAGAACGAGTTCATTGTGATGTTCAATCAATTGATTTGCGATGAAACTACGATCACCAAGGAGATCTGTTCGAATGTGATCTTCCTGACGACAGGCTTTGACAAATCACAGCTGAATGAGACCATGTTGCCAGTTGTTGTGGGGCATGCCCCAGCTGGCGCCTCCACCAAGCAGATGCAGCACTTTGGTCAACTGCGTCGATCTGGCGCCTTCCGACAATTCGATTATGGCTGGCTGAGGAATCATTGGCGTTACAATAGCATCACTCCGCCCGAATATAAACTGGAGAATGTCCAGGCCAAGGTTGCCTTGTATTATGGCGAAAATGATTGGTTGGCACAGCCCAGCGATGTGGAGGCCTTGAGTCTTCATTTGCCCAATGTGGTCTCTCAGCATCTGGTCAACTATCCCAAATTCAATCATCTCGATTTCATTTGGGGCGTCGATGCTCGTGAATTGCTCTGGGATCGCATGCTCAGGAACATGAAATCTATCGACAGGGAACAATTAGGGGATAATCTAACAGCTTAAGATAGCGAATTAAGCTAAAAACTTACAGTATGAACATATTTTGTATATAAGAAATCTTTATTTATTGATTGTGCGCATCGTAGAATAATAAGTGTAAATAAAATGCATGTGATAGTTAATATACTTTAAAACAACAATTGAAAGCTTATTGGTGTTGATTAATTATAGTATTAATCTTTTACTTTTATAAAAAAATAAAGGTGCAAGAATTTAATGAATACTATAAATCTTATATAATTATAGACGATACAATAATTATATGGTAAATGTACCACATATACCGCTTGATATACTTTTAGTATTTTTGCCGTATATTAATTCGGTAAATTTAAAAATTAATACCGCATTGATTTGGTTTATTCATAGTGGGTAGCGGGTATCTCCAAGTCGAGCACACTTTGTAGCTTTCTTATTTGTTTTATATATATGAGGTTAGAAACACATAACAAATTGAGTGCTTTTTAAAAATTATAATAAAAAGACAAAATGATCTTTGCTTGAGGGTTATCTTTTAAACAAGTTACAAGCTAAAATACAATTTTTTATATGTATATACTTATTCATTAAAAATTGTTTATATGACGCCTTAACTATTTAAAATTATATTATAGTTAGTCACGAATATTGATAACAAAACTCGCTGCTGTTTTGTATTTGTTTGCTTTCTTTAAACCTTTTTACTTTTTAACCATAATATCAAAAGTGACACTAGTTGAAAAGAATACTTTAGTTGACTTAATACAAATTTAAAATATCTTAATTATGGGTAATGTATTTTTGATAAAATAATTAACATTTATAACATTTACAAACTTATCCAAAATGTACATTAAGCTCAAAATTTGTTCGCAATATCTGCAATAAAACAATTATTTATATAAGCGGTATTAGACATCATTATATTTCTTATCACGGACCTTTTTTTAGAGCAGAATCGTGCTGACGAATTAGTTGTAACTTTGCAAAAGAATCTATAAATACGTTGGCCAGCTTAAAATGAATGCGGCATTGTCTAAAAAGATGTCAGTGCTGTTTTGGAGTTTGATTTTGTTATGTCTACACGGAGCTATCGACGTATTCGGAATCACTCCGGATGTGTTAGAGGATGCATCACTAAGCCCGGTATAATTTTGAAATAAATTACTCGTTCAATTGTGGAATATATTTGCTGAACTTTGAACAGTTTGAACTGCTGATGAAATATGGTTATCCTGGCGAAACGCATAAAGTGACAACACCCGATAATTATATCTTAACCGCTCATCGCATTCTCCGACCTGGTGCAATTCCTGTTTTATTGGTTCATGGATTATTCGACACCTCTGCTACCTGGCTGATAATGGGTCCTGACAAGGGACTGGGTCTGTTTCAATAAATCACATCACATACGCCGTCACATTTTATATCGTGTCTCTAGGTTACATGCTTTATGATGCTGGCTACGATGTGTGGATGGCAAACTGTAGAGGAAATACTTATGCCAAGGAGCATAAAATCTACAAGGTGTTTGAGGAAAGATTCTGGGATTTTACTTTCCATGAAATGGGCATCTACGATCTGCCAGCCACCATTGATTATGCGCTCAATAATACGGGCTTCTCGCAGCTGCATTACATTGGCCACTCGCAGGGCACACTATCCTTCTGGATAATGGGAAGTGAGCGACCCGATTATATGGAAAAGATCATTCTGATGCAGGCTATGGCGCCGATAGCCTATTTTAAGAACACATGGAGTCCGATTATCTTATTCCTGGGCTCAACTCGTTTCACATCGATCGTAAGTGAATAGAGTTCGCAACAAATTTCGCATTCAATTTATTATTTTATAGTTGCTCAATGACTTAATAGGCTCATCAGAGTTTTTGCCGAATCAGCGATTGACAAGCATGTTCAATGAACAACTCTGTGGAGCGCCAATTACCAGAACGGTGTGTGAGAGTTGGCTGTTCATCATGCTAGGATTCGATGAGAAGCAACTGAATCAGACCATGTTGCCTGTGATCATGGGGCATGCACCAGCTGGCGCATCGACTAAGCAGATCATTCACTTTGGCCAGATTCGTTCGTTGGGTGGCATGCATCAATTCGACTACGGAATGCTTGACAATTTGCGACGTTACGGCTCGATATCTCCGCCCAAATATAACTTCAAGAGTGTCACAGCTAAGGTTGGCTTAAACTATGGCCAAAATGATTTGATGGCAGCTGTCAAGGATGTTCGCTTGCTGCGCGATGAGTTGCCCAATGTCATTGATGATAATCTCATTGATTATCGTTGGTGGAATCACTTGGATTTCATTTGGGCCATCGATGCAAAGGAATTGCTTTGGAATCGCATGCTCGATCATATGCAAACCTATGATAAGGATGTAAAGTCTTGATTATACAAGAGTTTAACACAAGGCTGCACCAGGATAGAAAACACTTTAAATATGATAAATCTTATTCGCAATCAATTTTCTATAATAATTGGGTCTTAACACCAGGGTTTGGATGGGTAATTTTTATTATTATATACGCTATAGGATTAAAGGATATTATAACTTTGCGGTTTGAAAGCTTCAGTCTTTAGTTGATATCATGTAAAAATTATAGAAATTATTCAAGAAATCCAAACACGTCTGCTGCTGTCTGTTTATAATTGAATTTTCTGACAATGTGGTATATTTTGCATTCTATGGTATATTTTGAATGTAGAAGTATATCAAAAAGCGAGTGCAGCTGTCCGGTCATAATTGCTTTATTTACAATAAGGTGAATTTTGTTCTTTAAAGTATATTTCAAATGAAGTAGTATATTAATATATCAAACATAGACGACATATTTATTTGATATCATTGATTCGATCCCCCTTTTTTTTTAACAACTTAACATTCCCTTTTCACTGTTTTGAGTGGCGAGTATCTTAATTTTTTTTCTTATACGTAAACATAAAAAGCTAAAGTAAAATTATATTCAATTAAAGAATGAATGAAGGAGTGGAAAGTACATATATTATTTCTTAGCGTTATTTGAAAATATGAAGCCGAAGGAAATGTAGAACATAAATAATAAAAATAATTGCAGTCATATTTACACTTCGTTTACCATAAACAAAGTATTCAATTCATTTATAATTTAATCTCACGCTGTCACATTATTCACTACCTAGAAATTATTACTTGAAATTATGGATACTTTTACTTAAAGAACCTTTACAAGCGAAGTACATATAATGCGTACTTAAATGTTGCTTGTCCAGTTCTATATTCTTGAATTTAATTAGCCATTTCCATTTCCATTTTTTTAAAAGAGGAAATATAATTAATGCAGGTGTAATTGCCTATAATATTGGCATTAACTTCAGTGTTTATGCATTTTATAAACAACTTGAGATAAATATTCCCTGACATTTCATTGGCATCTCGATGCTGATTAACACTAAGAGTTCTGATGCTGTTGCAATTGTGTGTTGCTTTTATAGATTATGCATTATATTAGAAATTTAAATTGCACTCGCGTGTGTTTTATAACTGACATTGGTATCCAACTAGCAGCTAATAAGCATTGTGTGAGATCTAAGCTCGGAATCGGCCACTTATGTCAACCACTTGACTCAGTTAACAGTTCAGTTGCAACTCATCGAGAGTCGGATACAGTTCTAATCGGATTATCGGAAATCATTTTCAACATTATAAAATAAAATTAAAGCTGACTCAAAAGTGAACAATAAAATACAGTTTTTAAGGATAACAAATTAATAATTTAATTATCAAAATAATGTTATTTAAATAATGTTTTCTGTATAAAAAATCGCGTGCGTCGACGTGGCGTATACTTGTTTTGGCATTACCTTTAACTTGAAAGTTTGAAGTGTGATCTTGATTAAGCAAAATAAGCAAATGTAGGTTACAAATTGAAAAAGTATTGTGTTGTTTGTAAAAAAGCATTTTAAAACTTTGATAAAAAGTGTGTTTTTGCGAATAAAAATATTTTCACTTAGGAAAATATTTTGCTTGTGAGTGTAAACAAGTAATACGAATTTGCATCGATTATCGCTATAAACTAAATATAGTGTTTAATGCTGGATTCATGGGTGTACGATAAAAAGTATATGCCAGAAACTAAAGGAATATTTTAATTTTCACAATCGCAAAATATGATACATGAATGTCCATTTATATTATTATATGATTAAAAAATGCTTCGTTTATTTTTTTATTTGAAGCTCTGTGCATTTCCATTACTATATTTATAGTAAATTATTCGTGAAGTAAAAATATTATAAAACCAACACAAAAATTATAGTAATCTAACCCAAAACAAACCAGAAAAAGGCCGAATCTAACATAAAACCATTATCAGCATCGTTTCTAACAAATTCTAATTCAAAAGTTGTCTAATGTAAACTTGTTTGTAGTGTATCTGATATTCGCGTCAAATATATTTCTGATTCGCACATTTTATCAAGGCAGTTCACAAAAAAGATTTTTTACAGGTATATAAAAACTAGTTATCATTACACATGATTCCGTTTCATATGGCAACTGAATTGCCACTGAACTTGAACTTGCAATCAGCCAATTAAAGCTGAACTCGATTGTGCTAACATTACCTGAATAAAATTAAGCTAATAATATGTTAGGAAAATACATTGTCCTCATCTGGATTTTGTTGCATTCAAATTTCGCTTACTCGGATATATTAAAATATAATTCGAGCATCCTTGAAGATGCGCATCTCACAACGGTAAGCCTTGAACCTTAAATTAAGTATTAAATAGATTGTTTGAAATATGAATATATGTTTTAATATGTTTTAATTTAAAGAATTTCATATTTTTCTGAAATTATACTTAAGCAGATTTATTTAAATTTCATTTCATTTCATTATTATTAAAAAATATTAAAATCTTATTTTAAAAGGTAATTTTAATTATATGTATATGCTAAATTTGAATATAAGTTATATTTTTTAAATACACATTTCTGTTTTAAAAGCCTGGTCTCATCAAAAAGCATGGCTACAAGGTGGAAACCCATAAGATTGAGACCAAGGATGGCTATCTGCTCGGCATACACCGCATTCCCAAGCCAGGAGCGCAGCCCGTTCTCATGGTGCATGGCCTGGGTGACAGTTCTGCCACCTGGGTGCTAAGTGGACCCCGCTCTGCTCTTGGCTATCTGCTGAGTGATCGTGGCTACGATATTTGGCTGATGAATATACGTGGCAATCGATATTCGCGAAAACATCGCAAATATATTCCGCTGAATCGAGAATTTTGGGACTTTTCATTTCACGAGAACGGCTTCTATGACATTCCAGCTGTGATCGATTACATTCTGAAACGCAATGAGGAACACACACAGGTGCATTATATCGGCCACTCGCAGGGCACAACGGCTGCCTTTGCTATGGGCGCCGAGAGACCCGAATACATGAAGAAGATTAAGTTGCTGACGGCACTCGCTCCAGTGGCTTATTTCCGAAATCTTCGCACACCTGCCACGGATTTTCTCAAGATTCATGCCCAAACACTTATCGTGAGTCCAATACAATATATTATATATAATTAATTTGAATTTTTACCCCAATTGTAGAACCTTGTACGTCTTTTTGGCATTTTTGAATTTCCACCAGAGCGCGAAGTTTGGAATCGTTTGACCTATCAAATTTGCAGTTTTGCATTTCGCAACACCTGCCAATATATTATGATGCTGGTGATGGGCATGGATAGTTCCCAGTTTAATGAGACACTCATTCCAATACTTACCAGCCATTACTTGGCGGGTTCATCGGTGAAGGCTCTCGAACACTACTACCAGCTTTTGCTAACCGGCGGCTTTTATAAGCTTAATTATTTGAATCCTACGGTCAACATTAGAAAATATGGCACAAAATATCCTCCCGAATATAAGGTAGAAAATATCGATTGTAAAGTTGCCTTATATTATAGTAGAAATGATCGATTAACATCCCATAAGGATGTGCAAAACTTACGCAAGAAACTGCCAAATGTTGTACACGATGAATTGTTGGCCTATTCAAAATTTAGTCATTTAGATTTCTTAGTTGCCATCGACGTTCAAAAATTGCTCTACGACAGCGTGTTACGGGTAATGCAAAAGGTCGACAGGGGCGAACTTTAGTTAATCTGAAAAAAATAAGAATTTATCGATATATATATATATATATATATATAAAGGAAACCTTCAATTAAGTTGTTTAAAATATAGTTTGAATGGAAGTTATTTTAGTTTTAATTTCCGGGCCATGATTAATTTACTCTAAGTTATTACGAAACAGTTTATTTAATTCATAAGACATGTTAAAGATATTAGAGATTTAAACGTATATCTGCTGATTCTATAGTTATTTTGTTTTTAAAGGTTATGCCTTATTTTAAAAATTTAATGAAATTTCACACATATGAAAATTATATTGAACTTGACTGAATAGTGCATCAAATACAATATACTAAAGATAATTGACAAATTAGTGGAATAATTAAATTAAAGTGTGTCAAAATAATGTGATTTAAATACTAATTGTTTCTGTGGCAACATTAGCTAATAGCATACATGAAGTGTAACAACGTGGCGTATACTTGTTTCGGTGTGAATTTAAAGATTTAACAAATATACGTTGCGTTTAATAAAAAATGTAATAATTGTAAATTGCAGTATTTATAAAACTTAAATTTAAGTTTTTTAAACATATTTTTTAAAATTAATTTAATAACAGTTATAGATTGTGATAAATAAAAATGTGTGCTCAAAAAGACAATCGTGCTTTATCAATCGCATTTTTAATAACAATTAAACACATATAATATGAATTTAATTATATATTTATAATGTTAACATATTATGATCAAGGTATACAAGATTGAATAGACCTTAAAAACTTGCTTTCATTACAAATGATTCAGTGTCGTGTTGCAATTAAATTGACACTGAACTTGAGCGTGCAACGAGCAACCATTCGAAACGACTGTTTTATTTATTTTTTATCTAGATAGGTGCTGGGATAATCTAATCAAAAGGAACTATTAATATGTGGGGAAAATATATTGTCCTCATCTGGCTTTCGTTACAAGCAAATTTCGTATATTCAGATAAATTACATTACAATTCAAGCGTTCTTGAAGATGCGAAGCTAACAACGGTAAGATTCAAAATTATTTTCAAATTGAATATGAAAATATATTTGTTGAACATTCTTTCAATTCGATGAGATTTTAAAAATCTATTTCAATGAAATATACTTCTCATTTATGAAATATACTTCTAAATATGTAGAATACATACTTACAAAATTCGATATGCTAAGTACTCAATATATATTTATAATATTTAGCATAAATATATTTTGAATATTTAGCATATTCAATAATGTAAGTATATTATATATTTTAATGTAATATTAAAAACATAAAATACATATAATTATACGTTTTATCTTGCATTTCAAATATAAAATATATCAAAACTCTAACATCAATATGTGTGTTCAATGTTATATTACAAATTGAGTTAATTAAACTATTTTTTTTATTATAATTATTATTTGCAAATGATAGTTATCAATATTATTTTAAGCCTGAGCTCATCGAAAAGTATGGCTACAAGGTGGAAACCCATGTGATTCAAACGGATGATGGCTATCGGTTGACCATACATCGCATACCCAAACATGGAGCTCGACCTGTTCTCTTGGTGCATGGCCTGGGCGACAGCTCAGCCGCCTGGGTGTTGACTGGACCGGGCTGTGGTCTTGCTTATCTGCTAAGTGATCGTGGCTATGATATTTGGTTGATGAATATACGTGGCAATCGGTATTCGCGTAAACATATCAGATATGCGACGTCGGATCGTCAATTTTGGGATTTTTCATTCCACGAGCATGGCGTTTACGATATTCCAGCTGTGATTGATTACATTCTTCCTATCAGTGATCACCGCCAGGTGCATTATATTGGCCACTCGCAGGGCACTTCGGCTGTCTTCGCCATGGGAGCAGACAGACCTAGTTACATGAAGAAGATTAAGCTGCTGCAAGCACTCGCTCCGGTTGCTTATTTCGAAAATCTTCGTTCACCTATCATACGTTTAATCAAACCCTATGCTAAAATTCTTATCGTAAGTCTGAATATGTATAATATATCATAATGAATATAAAATAAATTTGATTTCTTGTACTCTTTATAGAAACTTGCGCGGATATTTGGCATCTATGAATTTCCACCAAATCGTAAAGCTTGGCGTCGTATGTTTTATAAACTGTGCACCTCAACTCTTCGCAACACCTGCAAACAAGTCTTAATGAAGGTGATGGGCTTGGATGGTCCACAGTTTAATGATACACTTACACCATTAATATTCAGCCATTTCTTTTATAGTGCATCGTTGAAAGCTCTCGAGCACTATCAACAGCTTTTGAATAGCGATGGCTTTTATAAGTTTAATTATTCGAAACGTAGTGACAACATTAAAAAATATGGCACTAAATATCCTCCCGAATATAATGTGAAAAACATCAACTGTAAAGTTGCCTTGTATTATGGTAAAAATGATCGATTATCATCCTACAAGGATGTGCAAAACTTACGCAAGAAACTGCCAAATGTTGTACACGATGAATTGTTGGCCTATTCAAAATTTAGTCATTTAGATTTCTTAGTTGCCATCGATGCAAAAAAATTGCTCTACGATAGCATGTTTCGGGTAATGGAAAAGGTCGACAAGGGAGAACTTTAGTTATGAGAATACAAATTTAATAAAAATTAAATTATTATTTCCTAAGTTTTTTTTTTGTAAAAGATCTATATTTTGCTGAATAAAGTTATACAAAAGTTGATTTGTTCAATACAATAATGTAATAAATTGTTGGCTTAAATATTCCAGGCCACAATTAACTAAATATAATTATAATGCAACTATCTTTGACATTTATAATTAAGTTAAAAATTTTCAAAAATTTAACTTTCGCCATAGTTTAAAATAAGTTGTCAACCTTCGGAAACATGCAATCATCTAATTCTAATTTGTTTCTGTACAAATATTTAATTTCAAACAATTGTATACTTTAAATGACAATACAAATTTAAAACTATTTAGATTAGAATAAAGGCAACATATTTTAAACTTCCTACAGGCCAATAAAATAAAATAAAAGCTTATCCTTAAGAATTACCAAAATTCATATTCAAAACATTTGCAAACATTTAATTCTTCTTATTGGATTTTCGGTGAATTTATTGAAGCAAATTCGTTTAAGTGTTAGTTTTAACTTTAAAGCTGCATTTTGCCATTATTCAAGAATAATGTAAACGTAAATTGTATTTGTGGCCAAAATGTTGCAAGTCGCCGGGCCAAGTGCAATTAAAATGGCCAAAAAGAGAAAATAGATTGGTCAAGTGCTTGGCGAGCCACTTAAAAAGCAAACATGGCATAGAAAAACAAATACTATGCACACATAACATATCTAAATGTCTGGACCATATGCAGCATTATTGTAATTTTCCATGGCAGCAGGCGAAGGCATTGAAATGGAAAATCAGATTAAATATTTAAATCAGACAAGGGCCTGTGGCTAGCCTAAAGTACTACTAAGAGCTCGACTATGTTCCGTTCTCTCTCTCTCTCTCTCGCACACTCTGTGCAAAATTTATTGCAAGTACATTTTATTTAAATGCTCTCCATGCTGACAATGCCAGATGCCTGATTCCGGCTCTGTCTCTGGCTCCAGCGGAGAAGCAAAAAAGGGGAACGAGTTGTGCACAAAGCTGCCAAAAAATATCATACACACAAATTGACAAGTGTGTGTATGTGTGAGTGTGTGTGTGGTGAAGAAAATAAAAGTGTCATTTTCTAAACGAAAAACTTAATCATTTGCAGAACGCAATTTGTGCACAGAAACCCCAAAACAATGCCACTTGAATTCCAATCTCAGCTCTAATTGTTTTTCAAAGTAAAAGTTGAGTTTACAGATGGAACTTTGAACATTTGAAATGGGAAATCTATAGCAAAATGCTCCTAATTGCGACTACAAATGTTTTTCTATTGTTGGAAAAGAAATGAATACATTTTCGTAATCAGAAATCTAAAATCAAATATGTGCCAAATATTTGATTACTTTTTAAACAATTTTTATAACTGTTTCCGGTTTCTGGTATAGACTTTTTATGTATTTGCCTTGCCTTTGCTTTAGTAAATACTCTTAATTGCGACTACAAATGTTTTTCTATAGTTAGAAATGAAATAAATACATTTTCGTAATTGGAAATCTAAGATCTAATATGTGCCAAATATTTGATTACTTTTTAAACCATTTTTAAGACTGCTTTCGGGTTTTTGTATATAGACATTTTTGCAACGTATCGGCTACTTGATTTTAAATAAAAAATGCTTAGTAAATACTCTTAATTGCGACTACAAATGTTTTTCTATAGTTGGAAATGAAATAAATACATTTTCGTAATCAGAAATTTAAAGTCAAATATTGATGAGTGCTTAAACAATTTCCAAAACTGTTTTCAGCTTCTTGTATAGACTTTTTATGCATTTGTCATGCTTTTGCTGCAACGTATCGTATACTTGATTTTAAATGGGAAATCTTTAGCAAAATACTCTTAATTGCGGATACAAATGTTTTTATATAGTTTCGTAATCAGAAGTCTAAAGTCAAATATGTGCCAAATCTAAAACTGATTTCTGCTCCTCATATAGACTTTTTATGTCTTTGTCATGCCTTGACTGCAACGTGTCGGCTACTTGATGTCAGTGTCATACCACACTCTGCTGCTGTTTATAATGTTTGTGCTAGTGGCCAGAGTCAGAGTCGGAGTCAGTATCAGGCCTGCAGCATCATCAAAACATCAATCATGTCACTTGACCAAGCGGAAATTGGGTGTTGTTGGCAACAGCCTTTGGCTTTGGCCAAAATGCTTCTCATAAGTTTACACACACACACACACACACACACACACCAGCTAAGGCTCAAGTGCAACTTAAACATGCCTCAATTCTGTTGTGAAATAAATTCGTTAAAATGCTTTTGGTCGCCATTGTTTTGCTGAAGGGAGACATGGCGGCCATTTACATGTTCTACATGCTGTGCTCTGTTCTCTCGAGCTGTGAAGCTGTGAAGACATGAGGCTGCAGAGCAAGTGATAACAGCGACACCCTCTGGCAGAAGGCGGGGTAGAGTAGTTGCCTAACCAGGATTTGATGTTCCAAAACAAAAGCGGCTTTCCAAACGAGAGACCAACCAGCAGCAAAACCAATCGAAGTCATTTGAAGATTTGCCGCCGGATTTGCATCTGAATGAGAAATGGGCAATGGCAAAAGTGTTAAAAGGGGAGGAGATGGCAGCAAACTTGTTTAGTTCTTTTTTTCTTTGGATTTTTGTTTTTGTGGTTTGGCTCAAGTGCTGGTAAGCTGGTACGTATGGGGTTAAGACTCTTCTACCACTCACATTGTTTTGTTCCAGTTGTTTGTGCAGCCAACAACAAAGACAAGAATAACAACAACAATAATGGTAACCACAACAAGAACGATAACGAACTACAGGCAACAATGGCAGGATTTTCGAATGTTCATTGTTTTCGAAATATTTCGTTTAAATTGCATACTTTCGGGGGCCAAGCAGTTATGAGAAAGCTGTGAAACTCAAAGAAATAGTTAATTAACTGAAAAATTGATTAAGCAAACAACTTTTCAAAATAAATTGAATTTTCTGCTCAAGATTTTTAAAAGCGTTAAATTTAAAAATAGTTAAAGATTTTGTTATATTAATGGAAAGTGGAAGTGGGAAATTTGGAAAAAACTAAAATAAAATATGAATGGACTATTGAAATATAAAGAGAGACACGAACTTCATATTTTCAAAAACGTTGAAAAATGTTCTTTTTGTTTCTCCAACTTGAATTCTATTCTATACTTCAGTGAGCTGCCCCCAAAAATGCTAAACGTCTAAAATATCCGATTTCATAATTTGACTTGCAAACAATTTAATTAAAGCCAGACTACAGAGCACCCCATGGACAATAAAACACCCCGTTCTTATGCTGAGCGAGTATTTAAACGGCATATCCCTTACAACTATTCCCACATCCTGTTGTCTCTACTTTCCAAAAAGAAAACTACAGCTGCTGCGTCTCATGTGATGTGGGAGGTGGTTGCAACATTCTCGCAGACATTCAGTACATCAAAATGTCTAAAATTTCATAATTGCAACTGGTTTCCCCAAAGTGCGTGTGCTTTGCTTTGTTCTCTGTCTCTCTGCATTGGGATGCAACCAAATATTCAACATCTCATATGGCCAGACCTCAAAAACATTTAATTACGCTACACTTTTTCAACCCCATTGCAGTTGAGCTCAAAATTATTCTGAGCTTTTAGCTCAACTGCTCGTATTTTGTTACTCTCATTGTTTGCGGTTACTTTTGAAGCAATATTATGTATTTTTTTTTTAGAGCAATTTGGAGAATATAAAAATGCAAGAATATCATTTAATGTGTGGCATAAAAAATATAATGAAGAATACTTTAATTTGTTTTGAGATTTTAAAATAAATGAAACAAAAATTGCCAAAAAAAAATAATTTTCATTATTTTTAAATTTTGTATGTAACTCGATAATATTGTATCCATATGTACTGAGAGTTGTCTTGTTATATCCGATACCCATATGATGAAGTTATGTGATAAGCTAACAAATGTAGAAGTTAATTAGGAATTACTTTTGTACGGCAAAAAACGCCGACAGCAATCGGGTTTTAGTTGCTTTGGCAAATTCTAGTATATTTAGTACTCTTTGGTATATTTTTAATATTGTACTATATCAATATATCAAACAAAATCAGTGGTATATTTTTAGTATTTTTCGGTACATAATTTGAGTATATTTTTAGTATTTTTGTGGTATATTAATTTGGTATATTTTAAAATTAATACCACACTGTTGTGCTCTTATTCGAAATGGATAACGGGTATCTCTTAGTCGAGCTCACTCGACTTAACCTCTCTTTCTTGTTCTCTTTTAGTCTTGTCTTATTAACCTAAAAATGTTCCACTGATTATAATAAAATGCAGAGCAAGTTGCTGCTCAAGAATTACGTAATGCACAGCTACTGAATAATTTATTTTGCATTTTTGCACATGAGACGAACGAACCACAAGAAAAGCCAAACAGGAAATGAGCAAAACGCTGAAATGTTCGTAGTTCAATAGAATTTGCTCTCAATTTGCTGAGAGCACACACACACACACAGAAATACCGATGCACAGATGACTGGGATCCTGTGCAAGGACGTCATGTTGGTTGCTAATTGAAAATAATTTTAACTAACGATACAAAAAAGGGGAAAGGGCAAAAGTGGGTAGAGAAAGAAAAACAAGTAGTAAAGCAAATGCGCTTCACCTGAAAAACTTAATGAAAAATCAAACCAAGTTTCTCTTTGGGGGTGCTTGGCAGTCAAGAGGAGAAGGGAAGCGCTTGAACAAGCTTGGGAGGGCTTCAACAAGCTGTCAGAAGCCAAAAGGTGCTAAAGGAAGCTGCAATTGTTGGGGCAGGGCAAGCGTTGGCTCATGTTGTGCCACGACAGCTGGCAACGTGCAACGCATGTCAGAGGAGCAGCCAAGCGGAAGTGCTTAACACCAACACTCAAACACCCGCACACACACACACACTCGAGCACACACACCAAAGATGCAGACACAAATACACACATCCATAAGTAAGCATAAAAACTGAAAAATAAAACAAAAAAAATCATAAGGAAGAAATAAAGATGTTCTCGTAGACAACGAAGCTGAAATACGCTTACAATTATTTAGTTTTTAATTTTAACAAATTAGAAAGCTATAAGAAAGCTGTAAGATACCCGCTACCCATTAAAAATAATATTTTCTGTAAAACTACCAAAAATATTTGGCAAAAATACTGAAACATACCGTTGGCTAGATTAGGAATATCGATATAGTATTACATGCTAAATTTAGTTCCGGTTGCAAAACACGTTTTTTTATATTGTTTAAATAGCTTATACAATTTTTATTTAATCCAAAAATGACACTAGAATAATACTCTAACAATTGTTACAATTAAGGAACATTCACAAAAGTCGAACCTTAAATACTGAAATTGTATGCAGTTTTAAAAAATAAAAATAAGTGAAAATTGAATTGATTAATTGTTGTCTAAATTACAAAACAAGAATTTAAAAGAAAAATCATTTTCATTTTTTTATGATAACTAAGCATCTGACAGTGTTAAATATATACATACGTTAAATGAAAACTAAAGTCTACAAAGATAAATTTTTAATTATATTAAACTCCATTCACAGCACTTTAAAATTTAAAGACTTTCTTTGAATCTTTCAATTTAAAATCGGATAACAATCAATATGACAAAGTTTGCATTAAAATAAAATTCATACAATTATGTATGATTAATTTTAGTTAAAATTCACATTGTACAATATTTAAGATGTAATTTCTCAGACCCTGAAAAGTTAATTCTTAACTTCTTAACTTTTTTATACATTCAGTAAGTGTATGCAAGAACTTGGCCAGAAACTTTTCTGCAGTTTTTTTGGCCAAACTCTCTTGGCTAAACAATTTTTTGTATAAATACAACACAGCACATACTTAGTCAGGTATGTGATATGTGTAACTAACATATACATATATATAGGTATGTATTTGGGTATATTCCTGTCTCTGTGTGGTAGTTGGTTGCACTTGTGGCTGCTGTTGATGTGCCTGAAAGCTGAGTTAATTCTTGGCAATAATTTATCGGGTGCATTTATAATTGATGCTCTGTAGCTTGCCACACAATACTGCTGCTCTTTCTCACATAAGAAAACGTTGTAAATTTTCAATTACCTTTTCGACATCTGAGAATTTATAGTGCACATCAAAAGCTGGTTAGTTGCCCTTTAATAATGTCTTTGTTAGTTGGAGTACTTGATCTCCAGTGTGAACCATTAGTAACTGTTAACCCAATGAGATAAATTGTTCATTATTACTGGGTCATCAAGTAAAGAAGTGTAGAAAATTATTTAATAAATATTTAAGGAAGGGAATTCCAAAATTTTAAGAAAAAATGACAAAATTCTTAAATTTGATATTTTTCGATCTTAAAAGACGATTTTTCTTAACTTCAAAACGATGATTGAAGAACACAATCTTGTTTTTAGAATTATCAACCTAACAATCTTATCAAGATTTTTTGTAAGATCTAAAAGTTTATACGTGAAGAATTGCAATCTACTTTTTAATTTACATGTTTTTCTTTATGTGTAATATTATTTGTAATAAACATTTTAAGTGAACATTGATAGTTTTCCTCTCAGAATATTTTTTGCAGTGTTTAATTAATTATCACATTGTGCTTTTCACTTCTACTATTTACGAATTATCTCGCTGCAGAAGGATCTCAATCACTATTTAATAATAATTTCTTCACGGTTTTTTTGTAGCTAACTAACCATCAGTTGTAATCCTGTGAAGTTTTCTTGGCCAAATTTATGCATTTAAGCAGCGAAGCTTATCGTTAACCAAAAGTGGAATTAGCTTTAGCACTTGGTTAGAAGAAAGTCAACCAAATAAACGCCAAGCAATTTGTCATGGCTCATAACTTTCACGTTAGCAGTGTTTTAACTCGTTGGGAAAGCCCCACCAAAGTTTCCCCAACTCTGTAAAGAAAATCCAAAAAATGGACAAGAAATCCCCCATTTAACGCGAGTGTCATTTGCTAAAAATACGAAAATAAACCTCGGGCTACAAATAAGAGAAAAAATGAACGAAAATTACGAGTAGAAAAAAAGAATCAAAAAATCTAATTAAAAATTTCTGCAGTCAACCCCGAAAGTGTTGTGATATCTGGCGATGCCACAACTTGCTCGCAGCGACAAACAAAAAAGCAATTACACTGCCTCAAACTGTTGCAACTTCCTGCAATGACAACAGAGGCGCTAAACTTGGGGCCCAATATTAGCAGACGTCGCTCCTCCTTCCACTCTCTCGCTCTCTGTCGCTCTCTCCATGGATGCTTCTCGCTGCCACAAGCCACAGAGCGGCCCAGTGAAGCGAAACTCAAACTCAACTCCGACTCCGACTCGGTGACCAGTTGCCCAGTTGCTTCCCAATTGGACCGCCTGTGGTTGTACTCGACATAACAGGCTGCCAGGATATCCTACTGGTTGCTGCCCCAACAGCTGCACGCTGCAAGTTCTATTCAACTCTCTCTCTCTCTCTCTCTCTCTCTCTCTCTCTATTTGTCGCTGCCTCTGTCTCTTGTCTGTGTGTTAAATACGCGAATGTCCTTCCTAATCTCATTTGGCGATGTTATCCTGCCCGCCAAGCAGACAACAACATCAGTATCAACCATGAAGCAGCACTTGGAGCAGGGGGCAGCATCAGTGGAGCAACAACTGTTCGCCCGGGGGGGCGCACAAAAAAAGTTTTATTATATGCATGCATCCCTGTGGCATGCCTTACCCTCCTCCCTCCTCCCCCCACACGTTGCGGGGGAAAACAAGGCAACTCCATTTTTGTTTAAACTTTTTACATATTGTTATTTCGCATACCCTGTATTTTTTTGTTTAACGAAGTACGGAATGTTGTCCATCGCAAGTATATGAAATATTTAATTAACTTGTCAAAGGGAACAAAAGCAAATTTAATTAATTTAATAAAGAAGTAATTTTAGTATTTTCTGAGTATTTATTTTTTACGTTTTTTTTTTTTATTTGCAGCAATCCGAACTTAGCTAAGAAAAAGTAGTGTAACAATTTTACTAAGTATACAAAATGTACAAATTATAAAAATGTTAGCAACCTATAAATTATTAATTAGTGTTAAGAAAGTCAAATTTGAAATGTTTTAAATTCTATTAAACTCAAGCTAAGATTTAATTTAAATTAAGACTTATATTAATAACCCGAATTGTGAATGAAGAAGGTAAGTATTTAAAATAGGTGGGTATGAAGAGCAAGAAAAGAAGACAGATAAATATTTAAAAAAATAACTATATAATTTAAAAAATATAAATTTTATAAAATTGATAAATGATATTATCAATTTAAATATACATATTTAAAGCTTCACAAATTTGAAGACTATGTAAAATTTAAATACAAAACAGTTTTGTAAAAATTCTTTTATAAATTATGTGGCTCCTAAAAGTAATTTTTTCTGTACCACATTTTGTAGAATATTGCTTAAGAAATTATGTGGAACTCAAGACAATATTTTTCTAAATCATATGTGTACTTACAGGGTATGGTGTTAGTCAACCCCAAAGAATTCACTTCACTTTAGCTAGTTATTATAGTTGAGTTCGCATGTCGTTGTGTTGTTGTTGTTGATGTTAATGTTGTTGTTTTTGTTGTTGTTATTGTTGTTGTTGTTGGTCAGGCACGGGCATTTGGGGGACGCGTCTGCTTTTGGTTTTGGTTCTGGTTCTCGTTCAGCCGCAGTTGCCGCTTGCAACACAGCCAAACGCATGAAAGAACCGTTAGCTGTTGCCAAGTAAAAGGATAGCTCCATGTCCCACACACATACTCACACACACTCACGTGAACACGTTTCCACAAAGCGCTCAAAAAAGTGAGCTCCTCTTCTATTTTGTTTTATTTTTGGGAAACTCTCTGAAAAAAGTGAAGGGAAAAAAAGAGAGAAAAAAAGTTTAACACCCGCGGTGACCAAAAGTAATACTCCCTTTCACCATGACGGAGGAGAAAGGGTGTCCAAGTGTGAGTGGGAATGCGTGTGTGTGTGTGTGCGAGTGTGTGTGCGAGTGAATTTTTTGGTTGTTATTATTGCGTTTTTATGCATGCGCGCATATTGTGAATGTCCTTGGCCATGATGGCGACTGGCGACTGGTAACACGACATGATATATGGCCTTAAAGCGGGCCAAAACCTTTTACATAGCCAAGAGGGGGGAAGATGAAGGGAAGAGCTGTTGCTGCTGCTGAGCTTGTTGGTTAAGGGTGCGAAAGTGTAACTGGGATTTTGGCGGTCTTACGACGCCGAAAATGTGTTAAAAGTTTTTAAATATTTTCCAACTATTCGCTGTGAGTTATGACCGGCAGTTGAGCCTTTATTCACCATGCATATGAACCGGAAGGAAGTCTATTTAACAGTTGAGAAATAGTTAAAAATACATAAAAGAGGGAAAAATACTACGTAATAAACTGCGATTATTAACACTTGAAATACTAAAGAATGGAGTTCTGTGTGCATTTGATAGTAATTTGGATTAATTAAGAGCAGAGTATAAAGATTATATATTGATTTGTTTTTTATTACATTTCATAACATATGATATGTGTAAATAAAAAATATGAAAATTTGATAAAATACGTAACTCAATAGTTTAATAGTTTCTGGATAGAGCGAACTAATTAAATATTGTAATATAGTGTAAGTAATACGTTATAAAGGGTGTTGGGTGTTTTCTATATAGAAATGCTCACTATATTTCACATTCGAGTAGTGCATTTCATTTTAGTGTTTTTTTAGTACATTTTTCACTTGACCACAAAAATGTTTACGGAGTATTTACTAGTCGAGTATTTCCATATAATTGAGCTTAGTGTTGAACAGTATAATAATGCAATTAATAAAACTCTATTAACGAAAATTGTTTTTCGATAATACCAGGGTAGCTTCTAGTCAGTCATAATTGACCCTGATTCTCTCGCACCTTGTAAAAATCCACTCAAATCAATAATAACAATACAAATACAAGCAATTAGGCGCCTCTGCTATAGAAGGAGACGACGGATCATCGAGGGATGAAAGAAGGGAGAGGGGGGTCAGTATTGGTGACAACGACAGCGACAACGACAGTTAAAGCAAACATTTATCCACTCATAAATTGAGGCAAATTACGCATATGAACAACAACACATTGCATGTCAATATTTGCATAGGCAATGTGTCGATAGCTAAGAGGGGAAGGGGGCAACTAGCAGTGCGAAGCAAAACCAAAAAAAATAACAAAACTAAAATCAGGTATTGCTTAACCCCAACTCCCATTGTCTAGTCTCCTCTTGTAAAGCATGTGGTCAATCGTCTCACTCGCTTGCACTCACACACACGCACTCATACATTCACGCACTCTCACGCTCTCCTTTTCGACGCATTCGCCTGCTCAACACTTGACATGTGCTGCGCTCAGGTTGTCCCGCTCGCACGCACGCTGACGTCTGCGGACAGCAAACACAAATTGAGAGCGTGGCTTATTAAGTCAAACGGATTACGCACGTTTTTGTTGCCGTTGTTGTTGTTGTTGTTGTTGTTGTTGTTGCTGTCGATGGCGATGGCGATGGTGATGTTGTGGTTGTTGTTGCTGTCATGATTGCCCTGTTGCCGTTGTTGTTGAGTCTATCGATTCACATTTGGTTGGCGGTTCTGTTTGCCTCTGGCTTTCGTCCAATGCCTGATTCGATGTCTAAATAAACTTGCAGACGACGATGACAAACAACAACAACAATAACAACCAAAACGCAAACAGACGCAACGCTTGGATCTAATCATATTTGTTGTGTTATTGCTGTTGCTGTTGATCTGACACCTCTTCGGCCATATGGACGGATTCTTGCCTTATCAGTTGGTGTTGTTGTTGTCGTTGTTACCTGTTGGCTATGATTAACTTAGCTGGGCAAACTCATGGCATTCTGCTTTACCTGCAGTTCAACACGAATACACGGCATGCATCAATTTGTTTATATTTGTATTGGTATCGATAACACTGTGACGATTGACTTCGTTTCCCGCTTCTTATCAGTTCTCTCATTCTCTCTCTCTCTCTGTCTCTCTACTGCTGCCCTTTTATCTAGCACAGGTAATTGTCCCGAAATAAAAACAAGTGTCGCGTTGTGGCCTACAAAATGCAAACGTTAACATTTCTTGTCATCGCACACGATTCACGATCAATTTCCAAATTTCAACGAATTTCGGTTTTACAACAATAACAATGCATCAAACGCAGCAGTAGCAGCAACAACAAATCTATGTTAAGATTATTGGCGCGCACAACAAATTCGGTTGCAGCGCACACAGCGCAATCGAACATGCTTGAACGGCGGCACAACTCAACATGTTAATGTTAACAGCTCGCGCTCTAGCTGAGTTCCAACATTCGGTACATTTGTACCGAACATTTGTACATTTTGTTTGTTGGGACATTCGGTACTCTTAAAAGTAATAAAACTAGTAAATGTTTAATAACGTACACTAAATATTCATTATAATATTATTTTCTATAATATTAGACTTTAGTAACGTACTGCTTATACATACATATATATTCTTGGTTATCTGAATGTGAGAGATTATCAGAGCTATCGATGGTCTGATCACCCTATATAATAACTTAATAAATATCCATAAGAAATTATTCTAATTACGCAATTGTTCATGTACATATATATTCAAATGTTATCTATAAATCAACTACTTATCAAACATTTGAAAATTGACACCTTCCACCTTTCCACTACAACGCTTGTTTTTTTGTTGCTGCATTTACATTTCACGTCAATTGGCTTTTGATTAATTAAGTGTTTGCTTATCATTATCAGAGTTGCAGCACTTCTATCACAATTATTAACAGTGATAAGAAAATTTGAATTCAACGAATTGTTCGTTGTGCTGTTAGATGTTGCTTCGTCAAGTTGTTCGTTCGTCAACGGTTGCGGTTGCAAGCGAACATGCATGCGACTGTTAAACTTAACAGCGTGCATTTTGCGTGGCGGCATGCAGCCAATTTAACAGCCGCCCAACAGTTTAGTCTACGACGAACCTTTACAGCGAGCGGACGTGTTGTAAGCGAATAGCGGACGAAATTGTTTCAGTGACGAAATTCAACGGAAATTTAAAAACGCGTGTTTACCAAGAAAAATTGCGTGCAAAAGAATTTGAGTGTTCAAAGAAAATAAGGAAAAGAAAAGCAAAAGCAACTGTTAAAAATGCGTAATCAACGCTGAATTTTCTGAGTGCAAATTAACAGTTGACAGTCAGTGCAAAAAGTGTCAGTGTGTGTGCTATCCCAATTGGCAAAACAATATTAGTAACTAAATAAAATGGAGGACGAACTACGTTGTCCCACCTGCAAGCAGCTGTATGCGAATCCCGTGCTCTTGCCCTGCTTCCACGCCCTCTGCCTGGGCTGTGCCCTCGACATACAAACACCCTACACACCCGGAGGACCAGCTGGTACCGCCAATGGAGGCGTGGCACCCGGAGGAGTCTCCGCTGTGAATGGACAGCCTGGCACAGGAGGAGGAGGACCAGGGGGAGCAACTGGCGGAGGAGCTCCAGGCACACGACACAGTTCACACAGCTCGGCGGCGAGCACCGCAAGCTCGGCAACCGGAAGCGAGAGCGTCACCTCGGATCAGGATCAATCCGATAAAGTGAGCATCTTCAGTGAGGCGGACTCGGGAGTCGTATGCTGCTCCAACACATCGCGTCCCGTGTCGTATGCGGGCACCGGCCAGTTGCAGGGACTGTTGCAAGGTTCGGTGGTGGCGCCACCAGGTGCAGCATGGTGTTTGACGTGTCCGCTGTGCCGGAAACTCGTCTTCTTCGACGATGGCGGCGTACGCAATTTGCCCACATACCGCGCCATGGAGGCGATCGTGGATCGATTCTGTGCCCGCGAAGCTTTGCGCTGCCAAATGTGCGAAACGGATCCCAAGGTCGCCTCCCTCATCTGCGAGCAGTGCGAGATCCGCTATTGCGATCAGTGTCGCGAACTCTGTCACCCAGCTCGCGGTCCCCTGGCCAAGCACACGCTTGTGAAGCCACGTGGCGCCGCCCAGGCTCGTGAATCCGTGTGCGGGGAGCACGAGGAAACCCTCTCTCAGTATTGTCTCAACTGCAAGATGCCAGCCTGTGGTCAGTGCATCGGGGAGCAGCGACACCAGACGCACGACGTTCAGTCCATCAACGTCACTTGCAAGGCACAAAAGGTGAGTAACCGACATTCTCTATATAGAAAGGGGAATTTCTTTGGTATCACTTTGCTCTTATCAAATTTCTAGGGTTTCGGTTCTCTAATACATACTTTTGCCATGAAAATATGTGTAAATCGAGTGCAGTCTTGAATTGAGAATGTTTATCATCTTCATGTTACGTAAAACAATTTTGATCTAAGATTTACAAATCGAGAAATTTTGTTACGATTTAAGATTTTATATTCTGACTTTCTTTTTTGAATTTAATGCGTTTTCCCATTTTGGGATAATGTATAACTTATCTAAGCTTTGGGTTCTCTAAACAATACTTTCGCCATGAGTATGTGCAAAGCGAGTGCAGTCTTGAAATGAGAATGTTTATCATCTTTCTTAAAAAATTAAAAAATTAGCTTTTCATTTAAGATATTATATTCTAATTTCCGTCTTGATACGTTTTTTCCCATTGTGGTATAATGAACATACATATATATTTTGCATTTACATTATAACTTATCTAATTATTGGATTCTCTAAAGAACACTTTTGCCAAAAATATATTATATATCGAATATAGTCTTGAATTGCAAAATGAGGTGTAAACAATTTCGATTCAAGTTTGACATATGTATAAAGGTTTCAAATCAGGAGTTTCATTTTTCGTTTCGGTCTTAAATTTAATAAATTTAAAGTTTTTTTTCGCATTGTGCACAAAGGGGAATTCCTTTGGTATAGATTATCATTTGTCTGTTTTATACTCTAAAGTATATCATTGCATACTTGAATAAAAAAATACGATTACAATCTGTATTTCGAAATACATCTCTTAATGTTATTTGAAAATAATCCTGAATGAGGAATTAGGATTTTGGAATTTAGTATTTTTTAGCATTTATTTATTATTTATTATTATTAGTTATTTCTTTCGCTTTAAATTGCTATTTGTTTGGTTCAAATCTTAGTTCATTTATGAACTAAACAAGCTTGTATTTTTCTATGTGCACCTAGGGGAATTTCTTTGATATCAATTTGCAGTTATCACATGTCTAGAGACACTCGAAATTGAGGCTTATCTCTATTTAATTTTGTAAATACTTACATTTGAACTAAACATTTATAGTTATATTACAACTAGAAAATTAATTGTTGCTCATCGTGAATTGTATAATGAATTGGCAATTCATTTAGTAGATAGACCTTGAGTTTAATTGGGACTTGATTTTATAGATTACAAGAAAAATGCTCTTAAAGAGACAAATTTTTAACAAATATCCCACTTCAATAAAAATAAAAGTTGTGTTGAATTATTTAATTGGTTATTATATAATAATGTACTATTTAGTATGGTATTATTTGATTTATTATTTTATGGAGAGGAATTATAGTATAGTAAAAATGAAGCTTCTATTAATACTTACATAAAAACTTAGCAACTGTTGGCAACGATAGAGTTCACAGTACGTTAAAGTATTTGTTTATTATTTATTTGAGTAAATTCCTAAGAAGAACTAAATATTGAAATTCAATGGAAAGTGCCTTTAAAGGAATCATGAAATTCTAGTAGCAAATAAATCATTTACATTTGCATTTATTAAGCGGAGTAGGAAGAAGGCGTGAAATGGAAACTTAGCAGAAAACACCTTCATATGTCATAGTCGAGGAAGATTATTAGAATGCTCAGAGATACTTATTAAAGATACACACCTAAGACAGCAAAGACTGCTCTCTCTCTTTCTCATATCTGTTGGCCAAATAAATGCAAAACATAGCAGGGGAGGCAACCTCATCCTGACCACATCCTGGCTAACATCCTTCATCTTCCTTTCCAGTTCCTATTTGTTGTTATTGTTGTTGTTGTTCTCCTCTTTTTTGCTGCTTGTCTACCACGAAAATTTATGGCCCTTCGTTTTGTCCGTCTGCGCGTCGCGCACATTTTTCATGCAAAATTGTTTTTCCTTAAGCATTTTTCAACCCTGCCTCCCTCCCCCTCAGGTTGGCTTTTCCTTCTAGTATAACTCTCCTCTATCTAGTCTAGTCTCGGCTTTAGCTTGTTTGTTTGTTTGTTGGGTTGCCAAGTGTCGCAATCTAACAACTTTGACACGCTAATTTAGCGATAAGTTTTTTGAGTTGGGTTTGGGTTTCGAATGTTTCTTGGGCATGAACTCGATCTTAAAGTTAGTTGGAATTTAATTTCGAAAAGCTTAAGCACACCTGGCTGCGAAATTAACAAATTCCATTCTCAGAATCAAGCTGAAATGTTGTCAACGCCAAACACACAAATTTTAATATGGCGCAAGGACTCAAGTGTCGAAACAGGACAGCACAAGACAGCAAAAGGACATGCCGAGTGCTAAAAGTGACAAATTGCAGCGCGCCTCGCAAAACAAAGAACAGAAAAGAATAGCGCAAAACTCAAATGACGACGAGACAGGTCAAGAGGGAAACAGGTAGAGAAAACAGCAGACAAAAAGCAAAATAGAAGCGAGAGTCAAAAATGAGAGCGGGAGCTATGAATAGAAAATGCTGCTACGAGTATAGAAATGAAAAGCGGTAAATAATTCACAGCTTCTTGACTACAGTAAAGGTTGCCTATACAAAAAAGCAACAAACTATGGAGTTGTCACTGTAAACAAATTACATTCTTTCACTTTTACTGAACAAAAAAAGAAAAAACGAACTTAGCTGAGCAAAAGATTGAATGATTTTAAATAATGGAAAGTGGAGCGAATTAAGAGTTCTTAAAGCTTGTGCATTTAAAGATTTGTTTTTTTTTTATATTTGTATGGAGTTGTATTGAAATACAAAGTTGTCATAAAGTCAAGTAATCTATCTGTAATTAATTTGTACTTTATCAATTTAAAACACTTGGTTAACAATTTAGAAATTCTTTTTTAAACAGGTACAACAAGTTAATAAATTAGTCTAATATAAAATTAAAATTTTTGAATACTTTTGAAAAAGGTACAAGAAATTAAAAAATTAATCAATTATGTCATTTTAGGAACACAAATTAATATTTAGAAATACTTTTTGAAAAAGGCACAAAAAAAAAATAGATTAGTCTATTATAAAATTGTAGAGAAAATTAAAAAAAAAACACTTAAAATTTAGAAATTCATTTTGAAAAACAGTAAAAAAAATAAATAGATTAGTCTATATTATAATATTCTACAGAATATTCAAAACAATTCATAAAATTTAGAACAACTTTTTGAAAAAGGTAAAAAAAATAAATAAATTAGTTCATCACATTATTTTAGGGATTATTTAAAATACATTTTGTAGCCAAAAATAAAATTGTTTTATATTTTCATTTGCAATGAATTTTATCATAAATCAACTTTAAGAAGACTAATATTGATAGTATATTTTACATATACAATTAATTAAAAATTCGAAATTGTATTATTTTTTCCTCTATATTTAACAAGTATGTACTTTTTAATTCTTCAGCATAGTTTGTCAATTATATTTTTGTGCTTACACCATAATCTGGCAAATTTAAAAATTAGGTAGAAACAAAAATTGTGACGAATGAGCTAAGAATATATTTATTTAACTTAAAAATTATTTGAAGAAGAAACAAAGAAAAAATTGCTAAGTAATTATAGATATCGATATAAAGCTATACTTGGGACATGATAAATGAACAATTGAAATAATAGTCTTTTTTAAAATAAAAGCAAATAAATTAATCTTTTGTGTACGTTAAATTTAATTAATTTTACAAATCGTTCAGTTTATTTTTAAAACATTCGCCTATGTCATAGCGCATAAATAGAAACTTATTGAGGCACTTCATGATTGCCTATCAAAGTGATAAGGCAAGGCACAAGTATCACATATCACATATCAACGATATAATGAGTACTTTGAGGGTGATTAGATGTAGTTGAATGTTGTATGCAGCAGATGAGCTGCAGATTATTAAATCGAGGTAAGGCATTTCCTGTTGTAAATGTGAGTTTGTGACTCAGAGAGCAGCTGAGCGAGCGATGCAGGATTTCATTCTTCTGGTGTCAGAGATACAAAAGTCAGATTTCAGTTTGGAACAATGGACATCAAGCTGAAATCAGTTGTCGGATAAGGGGAAGGCAGCTGACTCAAAAAGGCGGCAAAAGGCAGCTGACGAAAACCAAAGCGAAAAAAATAAAAAGTGGGTAGAACTCCAGGTTGAGGTTGAATGATGACACACGCAATGGCAACAGCGCATTCCTCAATCAACATTTAGGCCAGGCCCGCAGACAGCCGAAAAGTGACAACGAAAGTGTTGATAAGATAAGCATAGTCAGAGGAGAGAAGAGAAGAGCAGAGAAGAGAAGAGAGGAAGGCACGAGCTGAATCAGAGCCACACCAAAACTCATTAAACTGCACTCTCTTTCTCTATCGTTTGTTTTTGCACACATTTCTGTTGCCTTGTGACATTTTTCACACCTGAGAGCGAGAGGTTGGCTTTGCTACCTGTATTGGGCACACACAGGTAACTAAGAAGAGCGAGGGGAATGCAATATCGTTGTGTCTTTAGCCCTGTCATCGCGTACTTTCCCACTTTAGTACTTGTTTCGCTCACATTTCCAGCGAACATCGAATCATTAATTTGCAGTTTATTATGCATCCTGGCTATATCCTTGTATAAGGATAAACATATTGCTGTTCTCATTGCTGTGCTGAATTTATGACGCCATCAAAGTGCATTCTCAAACATTTTGCATCATGTTTTCTCTCGCTCTCTCTCTGTGATATGTTTTAGTCACCACCACCACAATGTGCCACATCGTGCCCCGCATCTGTGCCACACACATTCCCACCCTCCCCTTGTCCCCTGTGTGGCTGCCGCATGATTGCACTGAATTTGTTCCATTTAACATGGTCGCATTTTCTTTCCTTCAACTTTTTTTTTGCTACTTCATCCATTTATCCATGTGCAACCCTGGGGCAATGTTCATGTTGCCATTTCTTACAATAAAATAGTTTTTGATACGTATCCAGCCACACACACACACATGTATATATTTTAAACTCGTTTGCTGCTATTGATTCATGTATTTGAAATTCAACTTTATATTTTAACTAAAGACTTGGCTTTGTCTTGAAATGGAAATGTTATTGATTGGTTTTGTTTTGTATTTACTTTTTTATTGTGGTATATCATATAATGTTATCTATTATAAGCCTTTTAATACATCTAGTTAACTGTTATGTTTAACTACATTTATTTTCAAATGTCTTTCTTTTTTTATCACACTTAATTGAACTACATCTTCTATAGCTATTAAATTAATTGGAAGCACTTAAGATATCAATCTCGACTGCAAGAAACGGGCTTATGATTCTCCAATTTAAGTGCTTTAAAATCATGGAATTCCTTATGAAATTTTATTTTGATTATCTTACTATACATTAAATAACATATAACATCAACTTAATGTTTCGTTTAAGTGTATTAATTATAAAGTTAAAAACTATTTTATTTGATTCTTTTATTTTTGTTCGCATTTAATATTATTGAACATTAATATAATATTTCGTTGAAGGACTTTATAATTTTTATAGATTCGTTAAGAAAAGATTAACTATTTAGTTTTTGTAGTTTTTGTTAAATGATAATAAATTGTATAATTATTAAATATTATTTATCAAGTGAGTAACTATTTGTTTTAATTCGTTTTCTTTATTTTTCCAAATGATTAACTATTTAGTTTTTGGATTTTTCTCTTATTTTTGTAAGTGTTTGGTTTAAGTACAATATATCGAAATAGTTGAGGAGTTGTTATAGAATGATATGGTATTTATTGTATTATTTTTTTTTTTGCATAAAGTGTGATTAAATATGAATGTAATATAATAGAAAGAGCTTTAAAAAGATGTTAGATTCCTTGTGAAATGTTACTTTATTTAATATTTTTCATTTTATGCTCCGCTTAAGTGTTTTAAAGTATTTATATTTCTTATAAAATGGGAAACATTTTTTCTTGCATGAAATATCAAGTTTTTTTTTTCTTTTTATTGTCTTAAAATATTATTGGTTAACTTGTGAAATAATAAATTATTTTTCCATCGCATTTATTTCATCATTTCTTTAATACAATTGTTTTATTCCTGTTGCTGCCATTGACTTTGTTAGAATTATTCAGAATTATCTTTTTTGTTTCAACTGATTTAAAATATTTATCGTTATCTTAAGAAATGAGAAACTTTTTTCCATCGTATTTCTTAACACAAATTCAAAAATGTTTTTAATACAACTGCTTTATTCCTGTTGCCATTGGCGCAACTTTTTTAGAATTATGCGGAATCTTGGCTTTTACTGTCAACGTTCCCTTTTACAGTTATGACTCTGTTAAGGTTAACAAAAACCCTGCGAGCATATGCTGTATGTGGACATTATGTCATGGGTTTATCAATTACCATTACCTTATCTGGGCACATCTCTCTCCGAGTCCAGTTGAGTTGAGCAATGCGTGCCAATTAAAATGTTTACGAGCATGCATCACTGTCATACCGTCAACACACACAGACACACACTAGTCAAACTAAACTGGCCAAGCACGAGACTCCAGGGAATAAAATGTCAGTCCCTGAACCCGTGGCAAATGCTCCAAAGGGGCATGACTTTGTCCAGTTTGGAGGAGAGTCGAGTCGAGTAGGTAATGCATATGTCGGAATATTCTTTGGCAGCATAAACTGCCACTTAGCCGCTGCCTTTTGTGGCAAGTACTTTCCCTTTTTTATGTAGGCAAGGGGAAAGCATTTCACTCTAAAGCAAATAGAAAAAAATATGTAGTAAAAGTTTTGTTTGCCGTGAAAAATGACTGCAAATTATGCACCTGGGAAAAGTGGCTAGAACAATGAAATGCCTTCTAAATTATAGCACATATTTTTTTTGGGGCTGGGCTCCAAGTTTAGTTTATTATTATTTGTGACAAAATAATTTCAGCACACAAAAACCAAAAGGCAAATGCCGAGCAATTTTATTTGAATTAAGCAAGGCAAACACACACACACACACACACTCAGGAATTTTCGCCCCCTCATCAAGGAGTTTATTCTTACCTGACTGCCAAATGGCAAATGTTGTTTTTATTTTTGTGTGTTTGTGTGTTTGAAAAGGGATTTTCATTGTGACGCAACTTTTGTTACTTGCTTTTTGTTTAATTTGCGTTTTTATTGCGCTGCGCAGTTGACATACCCTGTTGTGAGTTTTGATAAGGGTATGCTCGTAGTGTGGGTTTTAATTTAAATAAATTTGCTGTCACGAAACTTAGCTCGTAGTCCCAAAACACAAATCGAAAACTCTGACAGCAACTCAATTATTTCAAATATGAATATTATAGTTGACATCAAATTGAAATATCATCTTCAATATTTTATGTAGAAATTTGTTATTCTTTCTATGTAAGGAATTTATTTTTAATGTAACATAGGAATTTAATACAAAATTTGTTGTATTAAGTATTCTACTAATAATATTGAGTTATATTTGACATCAGTTTGAAATATAGACTTTAATATCTTGTATGTATATTTGTATTCTTTCTATGTAAGAAAATCATTTTTAATGACCCATAAGATTTTAAATAAATATAATTATGTTTTATTCAGTTTTTTTTTCAACTTACTTGGACTAATAACTTAAGTGTCTTCTATAAAAAATTTTATTATTATTTCTTAAGCTACTTTAGAGTATCCAAGATGCATTTTTCATTGAATGATCTAATTTCATATAAAACAAATATTTATTTCTTTCATCAAAATAATATAGAGAGTATCTTTTACTGTAAACTGAAATCTAGGGTGTCTGCTTGTCCATCATTTATTTCTTCACCCATTCTTTTGGGGTTTTTGCTGATCCACCAATGCTTATTGGCACACCACACGCTCACACATCCTCAAACGCTCTATAACTCTATTTCTATCTTTCTTTGCCTTCTACACTCTATCTCTTCTCTTTCTTTCATACATTTCCTATCCCACTGTTTTGTTGCTTTTTTCCCTTCTCTCTTTTGGCCACCCATCGCATCGCATCGCAGTCGCTTCTAATGCTCTGCTGTCAGCAATTAAGTCGATATGCTTTCTGCCTTTTACCATTTACCATTTGCTTACATGCGTTATCCTCTGCTCTAAATGTGTGTGTGTGTATGTGTATGTGTGTGCTTGGGTGTGTGTGTTTTGTGGGTGTGTTTTGAAGAGCCTTTCATTTTGGGCATTGACTTTGGGCTTTTGCTGCTTTAATTCCCACTCCTGACACACTCACTGCTTCAGCTCCATTCTTATGCTCTTCCATCTCCCTCTCTCACTCTCTCTCTCTGTCTCTGTCTCGACAACTGTCTGGGCCTCTTGGCTTCTGCCTCTGCTTCTAGGCAGTTAATTAGCACTGCGCTGAATTTGTTTATTAATTATGTAATTCATTTTTCTGCGTAATTATATTGGGACCTGCTGCCACATAAAAGTGAATACATTCTGTAATTGGGCCGTAATTAGCCAAGTGTTGGCCTAAAACACAGCCAAGTCTCCAACCACCATCGAAGCTACCCATTTCTCCCATCTTATTCCTCAGACAGGTGCCGAGTTATCAACAACTTAATGCGCAAAAACATTAGAGTAAGGGTCTTGAGTTGTTGGACAGCTCAATTCAAGCGGCGAAATCTTCATAAAATACGAAAATAGCAACAGCAAAAACAACTTTTAGGATACACATTTATATTTAATGCTATAGCTAATTCATGGAACATACTTTGTGGATGGCAAAGAAGGCGGTAAAATACTGAGACTGGCACTTGAATCATTTTGGTGTATTTGTAAACTACTTTGGGAAATTTGGGATATTATGATTGATATTCCTAAAGTAAAGCTTGAAATTATTAATAAATATATTCAATTTTTCTTTAAAATTTCTTATTTAATATTTATTTTCCAAAATAATGTACCGCAAAAACACTAAAATATACCAAAGGCTATATTGATATAGTACTACATTCAAAATATACCATATATTACTAAAATATAATATACCAGATTGTCTTAAATAACTCATACAATTTTTATCTGATTGTAACCAAATTTTCGGGAATGATAGATAGTGAAGTTATTATCGTATTATTTGTTTAGCTTTTGAACTCTGCTTTTTAATACTTTCTTTAATCTCAATTTAATTCGTAAAACATTTCTTCAGTATTTTGAATATTTTTGAGTTCTCTTTAAGCTTTTATCAGCGACTGTAAATACTGCCTCGTTTTTAATACCACAAATGTTTTATTCAAAGCCTCGCTTCATTTATGCAATAAATAATTATCTCTGCCATTAACTGAATGCCACACACAAAGAGGCAAACTCACGCTCTTTTTACTGTGAACACTCGGAACTATCGTGAATTCATTCCATATTCCTTCCATAGCCGCTGCTCTGCTTTATTATTATAATTTCCACTTCACTTTCACGCTTCATGCTGTTCTGGCCAATAAGTAAGCTTCTAATTATTTCCACCATAAATGTCAAATACACTGCGGGTGACGATGATGTTGCTGATGGTGGGCGCCAAAGTGGGCGTGGCATGTTGTTGTTTGTTAACTTTTCGCATGCTTATCTGTGAAATGTTTTTTTCCTTTTCGTTGTGTATGCTAAATGCAAAATTACATTTTGTTGTCCAGGCAGTTGGGAAATGTTTTTCTGCTTTTCTCTCAGCGATTTTCCTTTTATTCTTTAGTACTTTTCGCCGCAGTTTTTCCACTTTTTGTTGTTGTTGTTGCTGTAATTTATGCGCGTTTTGCATGTTTCAAGGCAATTGTCAAGGTTTTTTGCGCCAACAGTGGAGAAATTATAAATGTTTTGTGATATAATTACTTTTGCCGGAGCCTACCTCACTACCTTCCCTCTTTCTGCCCCTCTTTAGTGACCCTCCAAAAATGTCGATTGCTGCTCATTTCAAAGTTTTTCGTTTTTGTTTGTCAACTGTGTGTTTTTCGGGGCACAAGTTTTAATTGTGTGGGCTCAGTGCTCTGTTTAATCCCTGTGGATCCGATCACTCTGTGCCCCTAGAGCTGATTGTCTGACCGCCCGCCCGCCTATTATTGATTTAATTTAATTAGTTTTCGGTTGACAACTGTCCAGTCTCTCTCTCACTCTCCTTGCCTGCCCGCTGACCATTTTCATTGATTGTCGTCTGCACTTTAGTTTATAATTTTTGTTTTGATTTGTGTTGAAAATTTAACGACCCAACAGCAAAATGTGGGCATCAGCCAGCGTGTTGACCCCGCTCAGTGAACCCGAAAAAAATGTTATTAAAATTTTATTATTGTTGCTACTACTTTGTGTGAACATTTTTTTAAAAAATTGTTTTTATGGCTGCCGGGGAAAATGTGGAGGAAAAATTGGGCAAATGCATTTGTCATGTAGTCCAAAGTAAATCTCTGTACAATATTTTTTGTTGGGTTTACTTACGAGTTTGTTGCCAGCTTTATTGACAGCAATTGAGATTTACTGCTCTGAAATTCTACTTAACTTTGCTCTTAATAACGCTATACGAGTATTTTATTTGTTTTTTTTTTAGTGCGCTACTGTTTTTTTATATTTATTTTGAGGTTTATTAGATTGAATTTAATCAATTCATAATTTATAAGTATTTTTTTTTAGTGACTTGCTGCATTTAATCATTTTAATACACTCGACTAAATTGCATAATTAAATAAATTAAATTTGCAAAATATTCAAATTACTCTTGAATTTGAATAAAAAAAATGTGAACAATATTTGAGCTTGGCAAATTACATTGTTTATTAATTTCAATTAATCTCTTATGCGACAGTTTTTTTGTTTCAATTTGTTACATTTTATGCATTGTTGGACTTTTCTAATTTACAATAATAAATGAGCTACTATAGAATGGCCGCGAAAAATAATTTATTTAACACACATTCAATACAATATCGTGTCAGGTGTCCGTAGAAATGTCAACGCAACAAAATGCATAAACTAAAGACCGCAGTGCCAACACTTTGCATCATTATTTATTTATTCACCATTTAAATTAGCAATAAAGTGGGAGAATCAATTAGTGGCACAGCTAAAAGATACCCAGCAATTTATATAAAGTATAAAACACTTTTTCCCATTCATTTTATAAAGTATAAAGAGTGCAAACAAACTGTGTTGCATAGCATTTATTTATTTAACAGTATTTATTTTATTTTATCTCTGTATTTTTTATGTGTTGTTTTTCGTTGGCATTCATTTAAAAGCATTTAGCTGAGCTCGCGTGGAATTTGCATAAATTATATGCAATTGCATTTTATTTCTATGTTTTTTTTTAGTGTTTCTCTCTTTTATTTATGGAGCAAGTCGTGTGGGCAATATGTTTGATATTTAATGTGTTGTTTATTGCCGCGATATAGAAAGTTATTTATTCCAAATGTATGCACAATTAATGCATGTGTTGTTAGTTTCTAGAGACTTTAAAATATATGACTGAAATTAATGAGAATTCTAGGCAGCAGCTAGGTTATATTACAGCTTTAAAAATTAGTATATATAATACTGGTAGATGGTAGAAAGTATTTATAAAATATATGTTTAGGGGTTGCTTTGACAATTTGGTATAAATTGTGCTTTATGGTAGGGTAATAGTAATGTAATAGTATTTGATTATACCAAATACAGACTTTGGTACAGCTTAGTATTTTTAATATCTGGTATATATTGTGTTTTAATGTAATAGTATTTGAATATACCAAATATAGATTTTGGTATAACTTAATATTTTGAATATTCAGTATATATTATATTTTATGCTTATGTTTTAATGTATTAGTATTTAAATATAATAAATATAGCCTTCGGTATATATCTGGTATTGCACTTAAAGGCAATATTTCAAATTTCGATATACTAAAAGTAGCCTTCGGAATATTTTAGTATTTTTTAGTATATTGATTTGGTATATTTTATGAATAAAACCTGAGTGTTTTGCTTTTATCGAGTATCTCAAGTCGAGAACACTCGACTGTACCTTTCTTAATAATTTTACTTTTTACTTTAATAAAGTTTTCAATCAATTAAAAGTGAACTACTAAGGTCGCTGTGTCTTTTGATTATTCGCCGCCTAATTTTTGCAAGTCAAATGTTATCAATCTGCAATTAGGCATTCCCTTATTCGCTTATCAATCGAACGCTTGGCTGATAAGCTCTCAAGGGCTTTGTCTGCTGTTTATGTTATGTCTCTGCGCACTTTCTGTACAATATTTATGTTGTGTACTTTGTGTTTACTATTCTCCTAGGTCTGTTCTTGATTATCAGCTCTATTTGTGTTATGTCGACTGTCGTTGTTTGCTTGCTGATTGATTTGATTGGTCTTAAAATGCAATTAATAAATTCCCTATGCACTGCAATCACTGTTTGGAAAAGTTTCCAACTGCTTTTGCCATTAACCATTAACACTTGACCAGCTAAATACATTATCCAGATAGTTATCTTGGCCTCACGTGGCCAGCAGCGAATTCTTAAAGCGTTGGCAGTTGGCGCCGTGCAGGACATAAAAAAAATGTGAATGGAAATGAAAACAAAAGAGCTGAAATACCGCTCCCTTCTGTTGATATGGGAATACCATATAAAAAAAAGGAGAGCTATAACTGTAACGACACCTTACAAATGCTGTGGCAATGTTGGCAGCTGCAATGTTGTTGCTGCCTCGTGCCACACGTTGTTGCTGCTGTTGTCGCCACATGTGACATGCTGGCTGCTGCTGCTGCTGCTGCTGCTGGTTAACTCAGCGGAGGGGTTCACTTTTTATGTGGTGGCTAATTAAAAAATGAACCAACAAAAACAGAAAAAAAAAAACCGAGAACAGACGAAAGGAAAATGCTTTTTACTGTCGCGACACGCACAATGAAAAAACCAAAAACAGAACATGAAAGCCTGCGCTTCAAACGTTTAACAGTCATAAAAATCTGCCATTCCCTCCCGCATGCTCTTGCTCCTCTCTTCTGTCTTGCCCTCGAATTAAATGCCAAAAGTCATTAAAGGCATTTAAAGAAGACGTCGATAAGTGCGCGTAAATTTCATTAACAGTTTTCACTCCCCATTCCCATTCCCTCCGCCAACTTTTTCCATTGCGTTTTCATTAAAGTTTACTTAATTATTTACCATGTGTGTGTGCGGGCTTCATTCAGTTCATTTAGTTGAACAAAAATTTGCATATTCATGTAAATTAAAAACTTCCGTTCCCACTCGCAGAAAACACAGAAAACAGAGCAGAAAAATGTTACTGTTTGCTACATTGATTTTTTCGCTGCATTTTATTTATACGCATAATTAAAAACAATTTGTTTGAAAATTATTTCCATTAATTTGCAGTGCACAAAACACAGAAAAGAAAAACTGCAACGAGTTGCACGAAATTTATTGTTAAATCAGTTGTAAATTTGTTAATATATTCTACTCTTTTTTTTTGACTGCCAGACGTTTTTGTCTGAATGAGTTTATAATGCGGCAATTCACGTTTAAGCCCCTAATTGAATTCCAAATATGTGAATGCAGTTATGAACGAATCACTGAATGAACAACTGAATGCTGTCTGCGTCTGTCTCTTCTCTGTGCTGCGTTCTTTTCACAAAATCGTTCAATTCATTTGTGCATTGTGCAAATGCCAAAAAAATGCGCGATTTCTAAAGGAAGATTTTTGAAATAAATTCGTTTTTAAATGGAGAAGTAGGAATACAAAATAAATGCATCGAAACAGTTTAAATATAATTTCTGCCTATTTTTAATACACAACATAATATTCTTAAACTTTAACAAATTAATATACTAGAAAATACTAAAATATACCACATACTATATATGTACTTGAAATATACCTGAATGCTGTCTGGGTCTGTTTCAATGCTACATAGTTTTTACAAAAATGCCAAATTAAATATACCGAATAAATATACTAAAAAAATTAAATATACCGTATATAGTAGAAAAGCAAAATAAGTGCGTCAAAACAGTCTAAATAAAATACCAAATTAAATATACCGAATTAATATACTAAAATGTAAATATACCGAATATAGGGAAAAAGCAAAATAAATGTGTCAAAACAGTCTAAATAAAATATCAAATTAAATATACTAAATCAATATACTGAAAAATACTAAAATATACTAATACTCTAAATGTGGTATATCACTTATCGGGTAAACTCACTTCAAAATATACCGAATTAAAGTATTAATACACTGAAAAAATACTGAAATATGTTTGTCGGGTAACGATATCAGTATCACTTTAAAATTGTGTTATTCATACATCAAATGCTTTTACTACTAAAGGTAAATGCAGTTTATGGTAACTATTTAATTGTTATTCGATGGCATAATCACAATCGATTGCCTTTCGAACATTAAATATGCATTTACTGTACATAATTGGGCTTGTTTTGTTTATGCATTCGCATTTGCTATCTCTGGCAATTAAATATAGTATTATAAGCATTTGACAGCCAGTCTGTGATTTGAATCAGACATCAGCATTATCACTAAATAAATCAAAATGTTATTGCATGCTGAGAGCGAGTGAGCATTGAATTATTAACGTTGGGTTTCAACTGCGTGTTGAGTGGGAGCAAAGAACACATTCTGCAGCATAACCATAAGTCCAATGCAAAGCTGGTCAACCCCATGTCCATGTCCATGTCCATGGGGCATGTCCGTGGGGCAGTGTCAACAAAACGCGGACAGATGACAAGCCGCAAAAGCGACGCCAGAGGGACAACAACGAGCATGGTCAAAGCCATGGCTGAAGCTGAAGCCGAAGCTAAAGCCAAAGCACTTGAAACGCTGACCACAGCAAATGCCACGAGCAGCAGGATGAAGGACCTCCAAGCACTATAGCTTACCTGTGTGTGTATGTATGTGTGTGTGTGGCAAGAGAGTAGAGTAGAGTGGAGACTTTGAATAGTTCATGAAGTTGTCACTTAGTTGTAGTGGCTAACAACGTTGTTGTCGCTGCTGAGCGACAAATAACACTACAAGTTCCCATTGTTGTAGTTGGTGTCTTTAGACAGGCAATTGTGTGCTGAAAGGGGCGTGGCATGTGGCAAGTCGCTGATATGCGGTGTGTCCTATCGATTGGCACTTTGATGGACAGCCATGCGAGTCGGGTTAAGGTGCCTTGCCAACGTGCCTTGAATTGATTATTAAAGAGTGAGATCTCCAGGCGAGATATGAGTTAATTTGAGCAGCGCGCGTAAAAATTCAAATTTCAGTTTTGAGCTCGTTAAAAATTTAATGGTCTCTTTTTCACTACGTGATTCCCTATCAAAACTTGACTTCTGCTTACACTCTGATAATTGACCAAGAAAGGGAAGAAGGGAGAGAGGGGCAGGGTTGATCTGTCGTCACCCAACGCAACTGAACTGTAACATGTTCCCTTCGCTTTATCAATTTTTATAGTGTGATTTCTGTTGAAACGCCATAAAATGCATGTTGCTGATAAACATCTGTCATTCTGTCTGTTTGTCAGTTTGTCAGTTGCTGGCTTTGTCCGTCTGTCAATCAGTGTAACGAAACGTATTGATTGAAAGAAGAAAAAAATACGAGTACGAGTACGAGTTGGAGTTCGAGTTGAGCTTCACTTGTTTTTGGTTTTTATGGTCTACGTGCTGCATGTAATTGCACTTTGATATCACTGTGAATTTCAAAGCAGCTGAAGGGTCTGCCATAAGAACAGGTATTGAATGCTTTTCATACATAAATATTTCCATTTCGGGTTGCAAACGAAATTGCTTTGACCAAAGACTGACTGAAAGAGTGAACTGCATTTCAAAAATAAAAATGTCTGAAATATGTGCTCAATAATTTAACTGTCATTAAAACATTCAATTCTATAAAATATGTGTTGAATATTTTATCATCAACAAGTATTTGTAAGCCTTGAAATAAATTTAATTTTCGAATTGAAAACAATTTTTAATATGTTGTTCAGAAGAGCTAACAAATTTGATACCTAAGCTGAGATAATTTGTTTTTTTTTCTTAGGCAGCAAATATTATGCATAAAGCTTCAAAGATTACTTAACTATTTTGTACTATATTTTTTTTTACAATTGCCTCATTGCAAACATTATGCATTAAGCTTTACCTAATTAATTATTTGCTTCTTAAAGCACTTTGAATCCAAACTCACCTCCAATTTTTTCTGTTCTTTTTCAGGTATGTAAATCCGCAATGTCCTGTACTTCCTTTTACTTTGATTGTATAAAGCGTAAGTCCTCTTTGCCTTTGGCATTTTGCCTCTGCGTGTTTTTGTTTATGGAAATGCGAATCAAAAGCGTTGAAAAATATTATATAATCAGATTGTCAGCCACGTGTCGGTCGAGCAGTAAAAACAGCAAGTGCGCAACAATGACAACAACAAAAAAATGAAATAAACGAAAAAATAAATTAATTTTTATTAATTAAATTCTGGTGCAGAGGCGAAAGCAGCTTAAAATCTGATTTTCACAAAGTTTTCCGCATTTTTTTATTTTGGTCCACCACAAAATGGCGACCTCTTAACTGAAATTGAAGCCCCCCAGGACACGGAGGCTGTCAACAAGTGTACGTTCTCGTTGCCCTCGCTCTTTGCTCCACTCCACAGACAACGGAGACTTGTGAAATGTTTTTTAATCAATAAATGTCCACAGGGCATTGTTGATAAATATTGTGACGTGCCCTCTTCGCGCTCTGAGATATATGAATATCTGTATCTCATTTCAGGTTGTTTTTTCCCTTTTTTTTTGTACATGCTTGTGCACTTAATGAAGCCATTGATTTGGGTTTTGAAGCCACGGCGACACCTGTCGAAGCTGTCGAGCAACCCTCGACCGAGACCTTTTTGGCCAAGTTAAGTCAAACAACAACAGTTTGTTGACTTTTAAGCCGCGTTTTTCGGTTCAACATTTATTTTAATTTGTTTGCTTGGCTAACGAAATAATTTAGATTAATAGGCTACCCTTTTGAGTTATGTTGACACCACCCTTCCACCTTTCACCTTCCCCGTTCTCTGCAAACTAATTAAGCGAGTCGAAGTTCGAGCAGTCAAGTCCTGTTTTTGGCTTGAAAAATGCTTGGCCATAAACGTTTTCCCAGCCAGAATTGATTGCCAGTCCCACATCGTATGACATTTCCTCATTTTCTCGCTCTCTCTCTTTCTCTCTCTCTTTTTCTGCCTCACTCCTTGTTCGAAAATTGCCCAAACGTTTTAACAGTTTTTCGCAGTTTTTCACAGTTTTTATTTTGTGCTTCTTTTTTCTTTTTTTTATCACAAGTTGACCAGGCTTACAACATCGCCATTGAGTCCTGTGTCAACCCCTCGATGGCCTCTGTTGTTCTTTTCAGCTTGTTCTTCTTCGTCCGTGTTCCCTTGTGCCTTCCTTCGTTCGTTCATTCGCTTTCATCGTTTATTTTGTGTAATGTGCTAAAATGTAGTAACATTTTTTTATTTATGCCGACCATTTTCAACAGCTACCCAACCAACACAAATACTGAACACCAAAAAAAAAAAGGTCACTGGGTCGCTGACTTTCGGGGGGGGACATTTTCTTTATTAAATTATTTCAGCTTTTTCTAGTATTTTTATCCATTTCTTTACTTGGCTGCTGCTGCTCTGAACTGTTTATCGGCTGGCTACTTATTGCTTATCTCTGACCGTTGAAATAGACAAAAGTTTTGGCAAAGAGCATAGTGAATATTTGATATGAAAATAGCTTTAAATTTGCTTAAAGTATATATAAGGGAAGTTTCCATGGTATTTCTTAAATACCAAGTTTTGAGTATGGTTAAATAAAAGTTGTTTTGCTGCAAAGAAAATAAGTAGAAATTTAACATTTTTTTAAAGGTATTGTTAAAAAAACTTTTGACCTCAAGTATTTCTTATCTGTTCTTAAATAATGCGAGAAATTATATTTTCTCTACCTTCTTCCTTATAGTCCGACGTGAGCACAATTTTCTTATTAAACTTAGAGTGAATATAATCTTATTTTTTAGTATCGTATATGTGCGAAATTTTGTGCTTAAACTTCTCTCATTATTTGAGAGCAGATAACAAATATTTGCGGTCAAGTTTTTTATGTTTTATTGAAGTACTTTTCATAAGTTGGCGCACAAGTTTGCTGGCACTTAAGATAGGCCAGCCAATTTCCGACAATCTCTTCATATATTGTGGACGGCAGGAAGCACTTAATCCTCATGAGGAGAAGAAGTCATCTCTATGAGAAGTCCGCTCGATGTTTGACTATTTCGCTGACTTGTAATTTTGCTGAGAAAAGCAAATTGCAAGTTGAACAATTGTGGCGTCAAGTTGCGAGTGAGTTAAATGCAAATGATTGTGTGGTATAGCTAACATGATCATGAGCTCAAGTTGGCTCTTAACTTGGCTAACAACATGCCACCGCGTGCCATTCAATTCAATTAAAAAGTGCTGACACCGCTGTTCGCCAAACAAAAGGATAGAAGAGAGAGCGAGAATGAGAGAGTAAACGGATGCTGATGTGGCAGCCATTAGATGGTGAAGCACTTGTCTGTTTCTCTCAGTGTGTGTGTGTGTGGCAAGTAAATTTCCAACTAATTACAATAAAACTACAGAGGCGAGAGATAGATATACATATATAGAGAGAAAGAGAGAGAGAGAGAGAGAGAGTGACTAAGTTTTAGCGCATAACAACAAATTACACAAATGACATGCTGATTAGGATGAGCAAATATCTTAGATGCTCTCGAGTCCTTGGCTTGATTATGCAATTTTAATTAAAGACAACAAACAAAGGAATTTCCTGGAATGAGAAAAACGTAAAAGAAAAAGCGAATGTAGGGGATAATAAAAAAGAATTGTCAACACACGCTGAGCCAAGCTTCAATGTTGATGTTTATGATGGCTAAAGATTTCCTCTCGTTGTTGTCCTTTGTGGTCCTTTTGACTAGGACCGGTTTCTATCCCTGTCTCTGTTGCTTGGCCGCTTTTAATTCAATTACGTTTTGTGCTATCATCAGGCAAACATGGCAAGTGGACGGCATACTTTTGTCAGGGCCAAGCAAGAAAGGACGCGCTAGAAATTAATGAGCGCTAAATTAGTGAAGATTATGCCATTAGGGGTTGCTACCCCTTCTCTTTCTCTCTCTCTCTCTCTCCCACTCTTTTCTCGATAGATTGCGCTGGCATTTGACTGTCTTGTTCACATTCTTGTGCTCATCAACTCTCGACATTGTCCTGATGATTTTTATTGTTTACTTGACCTAATTTCATTTTTGTCTGCCTATTTGCCACACACAACACAATCAGACACCCTTAATGTCCTTTTCCAAGAGATTTTTCTCTGTGTGTATTTCCGGCTCTACTTCTTCTTCATGCTGTGGCACACACAAAAATGTGTGCTCATAAGTTCACATAGCATTTTGTGGCATGCTTTTGTGGCCTGCCTCTGTAATGGCCAACAATCAAAATTGATATGACAAAATAGGCAAAAACTATGAGAATGCCATTAAAATAATGCAGGTAAAAGCCAGAGTTGCAGCAGCTGTTGCTTTCCTCTTTGGCTGCTCGAGTATTTTAATATGCATTTTTGTGTTGAAGCTAAAAGCCAATTGAAATTTATGTCTCCGATGCGTTAGAGCAGCAAATTGTTTGGCTAGATGAAATTGCAGTGGCTAAGCAAAGTGGCTAAAATATGCAGTAAAAAGTTTACGATGAGAGTTAAACTTGCTGCAGAGCGGAAATCGTTCAAGAATGTTGGATTAAAAAGCTTTAAGCGGAGGCAAAAGCGGGAATATAAAATAAAATAATGAATTTTTAAAGAAATGCAAAAGAGTTCAATTATTTTTATTATTTTTCAATTTAACGTATTTATTATTCATAGGAAACACAGGAAATCTATTAAGTAACATTTCTTGTTAAGTTACACTTTAACTTTATTAAATCTTCAATTTGAGTTTTGTCATATTTTATCCACATGTTAATATTTGCTGTACTCCTCCGTGCTCTCAACGTGTTCAGTTGTCTCTATGCCCCAAAAGTATTTTCAGTAAATTCCCTCAGCAAAAGTTCATTGACAATGTTGGCATGTTACCGAGTACAGAATACAGAGCTCAGTGCTTGATCTCTCGAAGGGTTTGTTGCTTTTGGTCGCACAATGACAACATTTCCTGGTTTGTTGATACACAACTCCACAACTCCCTTCGACAGCAAGAAGAGTGGAGAGGGGAAGGTAGCTTTGCCCATTGTTTTCAAAGTCACATTTAACATTTAACCTTTCATTTTCGAAACAATTGCGTCTGCTTATAAAAAATAGATGTGCGCCACATGAAAACAAACGTCAGGCAGTCATCCAGTCATTCTGCCAGTCAGCCATCCAGTCAGTTTGTGGTCTATGGAGGCAGCAGCAGCAGCAGCTGAAGCGCTTTCAAATTAAAATGTATAAAACAGAATGAGAGCTGGCAAATGCTCGATGGTTAAGCTCTGGCATGCAAATGGAAACGAAATGCGAACTGTGCGATGTGCGATGGCATGCCTTCGTTTTCATATTCGTCGTGTATTCCCAAAAGCAATAACGATGACAGCCACAGCAACAACAACAGCAACAGCAACTCCAGACGACAACGACAACGACACTCTCATTCATCGTTAAGGGTTGCTTATCTCTTCAGTGTATGTGTGTGTGTATTTGCTTGCCTAACATTTCAATGCATTTGTGCCCTTGCACACAATGTGCAAATTTGATTTCAGTTTGAATGCAAAAATATTACGCATACGTCGTATGAGCCGCAGCTGACATATTTTCACAGAGAGAGCTGAAGCTGAAGTGGCAGCTCTGGCTGCATTGGCATGTCTCTGTTGCTTACCTTTAAGGCAGCTTTCCTTTGCCATCCTTTTACTTGTGCCTCTGTTTGCTGTTTTCATAAAACTTTGCATACTTTATGGCGTCACACTCACTCCTTCTTCTCACTCTCTTTCTCTTTCTCTCGCTCTGCCTGACAAGTGCAATAATATCATAAGCCCAGCAACAACAATGACACGTTCACAACTTGCCCTGTCTCTAGCAGTATGTTGTTTGTATGTTTGTTTTTTATGCTCGCTTCTTCTCCCGTTGCCTGCATGCCTTTAGGGCCAGACCCAACATCCTTCGCCATGCACTCGGCACTCGGTGCTCGGCACTTGAGCGTCTGCGTTATGTGATTAAGGATTTAATATTTGCGGCCCAAAACAAAACAGGCGCTGCTTTGTTGCGGCACAGTCATTAGGCTTGGGCAGTGCCGCATTGCACTTAAGTGCCGACAACTCTGTGCATTGATTTAAGTTGCATCAACTTGCACTTTTTATAGGCCGCAAAAGTAATGTGGTTACGCATACGCCCAGTACTCCAGCAGTTGTTGTCTTCCAAGCAGTGCATAGCATTTTAATTGAATTTACTAGTGTTACAGTAAATTTGAATGTCATCATCAACGGCAACGGCAACGACAGCGACAGCGACAGACAAGGACAACAACGTAGACAGTGGCTGCGAAAATGTTGCCCAGTCACCTCGACACGGCAAATTGCTTGAGGCGGTGACACGCCCACGAACAAGCACCCTGGCGCTTTTAAATTTATTTACTACGAGGAAGAAAACCAAGTGTGAGCGACAGAGAGCGAGAAAGCCACAGACGACAACATAAATTGCCGGCATACGTGTGTGATGACAAGGCGGACGAGAGGCTAGACTGCCAGACAGACAGACAGACAGACAGAGAGACAGACAGACAACCAAGTGGCAGTAAACACAACAGCAGCAGCTACAACAACAACAAGGACAAAAACAACAAGAGAGAGAGAGAGAGACGTTGACAAATTGATTGCATTCTTTATTTCAACGTAGCCGCTGCTGCACCACATGGCGTATGCGTTATGTTTACCCCTTCAACTAGTCTCTCTCTCTTTCTCTTTCTGTGCAGCCGCTTTTAATATTGTTAGACGCAGTTGATTGAGTTTTAAGTGTAGTTTTATGCCAATATTGTTGCTACACTTGCTTTTTTCTCCTTTTTGGTTGCTTTACATCTCCCTTTTACCATCATGTTTTCAATTAAAATTCAAAGTCACAATGTAACGTAGTTTGTACTCATACCTTTGGCAATTGCCAGATGAGTTACTGTTGCCTATGGGCACAAATTGAATTTCTATACTTCACTGAAGCTAACAGCAATAATTGACTTAGAACACTTGGGACTTTCTTTTTGCCAAACGAGTCGAAAATGATATTAAAGTTAGTTGAAAAAAGAAATATTGTAGATATTATAAATGTTTACAATAATATTTTAAAAGAATATTTAGAGCTTGAAATTTATTGAACATTTAATACGAAATAGTTTGCAAGCTACTCGATAAAATAGTTATAAAACAAGTAAGAATGCTAAACTGGAGTGTGCTTGATTGTCAGATACTGATTTTAAATAAAATCAAAATAGTGCTGTATTATTTTCAAAGTATATCAAATAATCTACCGAAGACCACATTTGGTATATCGTTGAAGAACTACATTCCAAATATACCAGAGCAGCAAAAGAAAAAAAATGAATAAATTTAGCTCAAAGTCTTGTGTGAATTTCGCCATGAATTTAATTGCAAACTTCACCCCAAACAAATTGTAAACATGTTTTTCCACACTCAAAAAACCTCATGACCTTAGCTTAAATGTCAAGTGCTGTTTTTTCTACCTTTTTGAGCTGTTCAAGAGAAAACACCTACATCTAATTGCAGAGACGTCAAATCGTTTTTAACTGTTACTGACAACCCATCGGCTGAAAAGGAAATTCATTTGAAAATAATATATTATATGAGCAGAAAAAAACGAAGCGTGCTTTTAATATATCATTAATAATTTATGAGTGAATGAATTTTGTAGATTTTTCTTCTAGTGGGCAAAATGAAAATGATGAAAATATGGCAAGCATTTTTCAGTTGAATGCACAATTGAAAATCTCTTGTTGAAGAGAAACCTCTTCAAAAAATAATGCGTAGCTAAACTGATGATTAATTCATTATTTATTTATGACAAAAGCAGATGGCAAAAGCAGTAGCGCAAAAAAAATATAAAACCAAAAAAAATAATAAGAAAATGAGTTTCCAATCTGCAGTGAATTCTGTGTGTGTGTGTGTGTCCGCCACGCCCACACAGCACGCCCCCCGCTAGAGCAGAGAACTTGGGCAAAACGCAAAAGTTGCGTGAAAAATGTGAATATAAATGTTGTTTTTGTTGGTACTTTTGCTGTTGGTGCTTTTGGCCTCGGCCTTGTACGCATCATCTGTCAGAGTGTTGGCATGTTGCAGCACAGTCTTCGCCTCTCCCCCTCCTCCCTCTATTTCCCCTCCCAATATATATGTTAATATTATGCAAGCAACAAACGCCCCAAAGCCACCCACAATTTGGTGCTGCTTCTCCCCCTATAAATATGCATAGGAAATGCCTAAAAGTTAATTACCGTCAACGTTCTGAGTGGCAGGCGCCTAGAGAGAGAGAGAGAGAGCGTTAGAAGTGTGAGTGGGAGGCAGAATGGGAGGTGTGTGTTGTATGTGTGTGTGTGTGTGGGCGTGTTGCCGGGGCGTTAGGATTTTAATTTATGGCAGACAAACTTTCGCCTCGACCAAAGCAAATAATACGTAGAGCAAAAAAGATGCCACACTTTAGCTGCCATCGCCCTCTCTCATTCATACTGACTCTCCTTCTCTCTCTATTTCTCTATGTGTATGTCTACGGGTAATTTAATATTCATGACCATGTTAAAATCAATGCGAGATAGACTCTAAAAGGCGGCAGTTAACGCTACTGTTTTCTCTCGCCTGCTCTTCTCTCTCTTTCTCTCTCTCTCTCTCTGTTCGCCGAGAGCAATCTAATTAGCAATATTTTATATTAACGACCAAGTGCTAATTTTTAATTGAAATTCTATGCTCTGTGTTAGCTTGAGAGGGGTGACAACATCTCTACTCACACAGACTGAGACCAACCTCACATCGTGCATAAATCTCAGACACACTCAACCCTTTTTTCTGGTCGCACAAGAAATCTGCCAATAATTACCCACATCAAATTCATGATGTGCGCCTTTAAAACATTTTGAATTTTCATTAAACGACTTTGGCTGCGGGCCACTTTTGAGCAAAACATTAACATTCGCTTTAAAGAGAGTTTTTCGGAATTTTGTTAAAATGCTTAAAATGAAACAAGTAAGAAAGTTACAGACAAATGTGCTCGACTGTGAGATACCCGATACAATGTGGTATTATTTTTTTTGAATATCCCACAAAAGTACTAAAAATATTCCAAAGACTATATTTGGTATATTAATATATAATAGTATTCAAAATACAGTGTAATATATACCAGATTATCAGCCAAAGCAGCGTTGTGGGTATAATGAAATTTGAAATTCTTATTTGGTAATTATCTTAGCTGAGATAAATTATAAAATAAATCAATGAAAGTGCATATTTTATGCATAATAAAAAACCAATCACAATCTTTCGCTTTTAAATGAAGGCAGCGCCTTAGAGTATTTTCAATAAATTAATATGAAATTTAATAGTTATTTTGCATTTTTGGTTTTTATAATGTCCACTCTTAAAGTCAATTTTTATTGTAGTTGAATATTTGACAAAGCTTTTAAATAACATTACAAATTTTCTTTAATCAACTTTCTAAACGACTTTGAAATGTGAAAATTTATTTTATTAAAGTTGCCATAAATTTTCTCTCTTCATTTGTTTTGCCAACTCTTGCTTAGATATCTTTATCTTTATTGGGCCTCCTCTAATACCTCTTGCTTTTTCCTGCTTTTTATTTAAACATGCTTTATAAACACATATTCACTCACACCCTTACACACTCACACACTCCAGGGCACACTTATTATGCCATTTGACATTTGCATTTCAAATGATTGTGCTGTTGACTTTAATTAGCTGAGATTTCTGCACTCTTCGTTTTTTTTTTTTTGCATATACATTTATGTATAATTTGTGCTGCTAATAGAGACTGCTTCAAAGGCTCAACTGAACTTTGACACTGTCCCTTGGCAGCTCCCCCTCTCCTCTACTCATACATTCTTCAACACTTTTTGTAATTTGCCAAAGACTAAGCCTTGGTATTTACCTAGTATTTGCATAGTTGCCCGCAAAGAGCAAGCAAGCTTTTATTCTCTCTCTGACTTTTGGCGCAACTATCAAAAGAAAAAAAAGAAGAGAAGTGAAGCTCAAAAGCATAGAAGGGAAAATTAAATGGAAAATGGAAAATTTTCACTAGCCGTTCGTTCTATCATTACACCGAGCGACAACCACAACGAATCGATTTCCTGCAGTGGCGTAACTAGAAGTTGGAGGAAACAGATGGAGGAGGGGAGGGTGAAGGCTATAAGCTGGTGGCTCATACAGGTGGAAAATGCGCAAAAATTCATTGTGCAGAAAAAGTTTTGTTTGGGGGGCGCAAAAAGGGAAAAGGCGAAAAAGACGAACGTACGAACGAGCAACGAGAAAAACTTCACCTGCCGCCGGCTGTTGCTTTTTGCTGTTGCTTACAACCGACACAAGGTGTATTGGAGGCGGGTTGTGAGCCAGGTGGGAGGGGCGTGGCAGGCGAAAAGTGTATTAAAATGTAAGGAAATGTTTGTGCTCTCTGCTGCGCCACAGCCACAGCTACAGCTGTGCTCAGCTGCTTGGAAACAAGGCAGCGAGCAAGAACAACAACCGCAACATAAAGAGACAGACATTTTTATGAGGAGTAGGCGCACAACCACACATACACACATTTCTCCCTTTCCCCTTTTTCCCCCAGTCAAATTGCAGCCCTTCTTTTCTCTCTTGTCAAAATAAACAGCCTGTGGCATGCCTCGTCTCTTTACTTTCTTGTTGTTTTATTTGCTTGAAAATGTTCAACAAAATTAAGCATAAAATATTAAAAACTTTAGCAAAAAAAGAAGAGAACTGTAAATGTAAACGTATAGTCGACTTTAAGGCGCATTTTTCGTTCACCATTTTCAGCATTTAAATTTGCATTTTATTGCAATTTGTTTGATATTCGTCGTTTCTTCTCTGGCTCTGCACATAAATTCTTGTTTTATGTTATTTTATGCATTTGGCTTTTATTACCAATTTGCCTTTAGACAGAAAACAGCAAACAGCAGACAACAGACAGCATCTCTCTAGTAGCCTGGGACAGAGCGCTGATTCCATTTACATTACCATTTCAAGGTATCTCAATGCGGTTCGCTTTGCTTCAGTTCGGTTTTCTTTTTTGTTGGGCTTGTTAAACAAATGATAATTTATGCAAATGTCTCTAGTAGGAGCAGCGCTAAGAAAGGCACCCCAAGCTAAATAAAAACCAAAAAACAAAAAAAACTGCTGAGGGTTGCACAGCTGCCACAGAGGGAGCGGAGAGGGAAAGCGAAGAGCGGGGGGAAACCCAACAAAAAATTGTCTTTTAGTTTTTTGGTTGTCATCGTCGTCGATGTTGTTTCTGCAGTCGCAATTGCCGACTCCTTTTTCGGCTTTTGTGCTGACATGCTTTTGTCATTTATTTTGTTTATCTCTTTGTGTGCTGGCTGCTTTTGCTTTTTATAACAAATTATTATTATGTTTTATTTGTAAGACGGACATTCGCTGAGCCCAGCAATTTCTTTCTACGCATTTACTCCAATCGCCCCAAGGGCTGTAAATCACAGACACTGTTCCATTCCCCTCCCCATACGAAAGGACCCTCAAAAGAGGCTCTCTGATGGTTTTCCCTTTTTCTTGGGTGTGAGAAAAACCTTTATTTTTCCGTTGGCCTGCTTTTGAGTAATGAGCTGCTTATCCGGCAAAAGGTATTTCTGCTTTATGCTCGGTCTTCACTCAGCAGAGTTAATGATACGAATTTGACTTTCTTTCCAGTTTGACTGTTATCATTAACGAGCAGTCAGGTCAGCTTCTAGATCCTTTCGTAGGTGTTGAAAGGTGTATCAAAAAAAGGTGCAAAAAGCTGGGATAAGCATAAATTTGACGGTATTCCAAATAATGAACCAACTGTGGCTTTGAATGGGTTTTTCCTAATGAAAAATTCTACATAAATGGCAACAAATGGAGTACGCAAATAAAGTAGATCTCCGTTGATTATTTTCGTGGAATAAATAATATAAATTTGATACTAATTTTAGGTAAAAAGTACTGAAGAAGGAGCTTATTATTTGCGTGGAATAAATGACATTCTTGGAGAAATCTTTTTGCCATCTTTAGTTGAAAATTTTGCAATTAATTTTCTTACAAGAATTTCAACTCACTTTTGCCTTTGATTCTCCGCAACTGTTTAAACTCTTGCGTTTCATTAGCGTTGCTCACTTCACATTTTGTGGGGGCGGCCATTATTAGAAATTTTTGTCACAACTATTTATATGCCTTTTGGGCAGCTTTTGAATTCGAGTTGCCTTTGTAGTCGTGCTCTAAACTTTTTTCATTAAATTTGCGACTTTAAGGACATGCCAAGGAGCTAACCGAAAAAGCAAAAGCGCTACAAAGTCTTTACAAACAGCTTAAGTTTATGTTAAACACGCCTACATTACCAGATTTTGCATTTCTACAAAAGCAAAACGCAAAAAGCGAAAACCAAAAAACTCTGCAACTTCTTTCCTCATTCCAATTGGAGAAGTTTGAGTCGAGAGTGAGGAAGAGAGAGAGTAAAGTTTCTTTTCTGGGTTGAAAGCTGGCGAGGCAGAAGTAAACTGCAAAAAGTGGCTGGAGGGGGTGGGGGAGGGGGCAACTCTGAGGCAGTGGCATGTAATAATTGTAATTTGGATGTGGCAACATTGAGAATATGCCAAGGAGTGCTGCGAGAGAAACACGAAAAATAACAATCAGAAAGCATTTAGCAGGCAACTTTTGCCTTGTTCGACAACATTCAACGCGGGGGGTCAAAGTGCTAGTGTGTATATGTGTATGTGTGTGTGTGTGTGTGTGCGACATACTAGCAGGTGGCGCCCTCTGTTGTTATGACTTCACATGTAGCGTAGGGACATGTGTGTATGTGTGTGTCCCTGCTGCGCTTACTCAACCCTCTTCGATTGTAATGTCAACGCACGACTCAAACTTTAACTAAGTAAAGGCAACGGCAAAGGCAACGACAACAGAAGAAGTCGATTGCAATCCCTTTAACGATTAAACAACGACAGCACAATTACACTCAACAAAAAATTGTATGCGGTTGCTTAAGGAAATTATTACAAATATCGAAGTAAAGCAAAAATAATACAAATTAAAAATATTTTAAATGAACCAAATTAAAAATTTTAAGAAATGTAAATTTTATAAAAAATATAACCAATATTTAAAATAAGTTTTTTTTCGATAAAGAAACAAATTATAATAGGGAAAACGCCAGTTAAGAAAATAATAAGAGTATAGTAAAATAATAAATATTTTATTGAATTTTAAAAAATACAAAAATGGTTTAAATTTAAAAAGATGTTTGATTGCATATAGTGTGTGTAAAAATGTATGCAAATAATTAAATAAAGTAAAATAATATGATAAAGTAAAATTGACTCTATGAAAAAATAATGATTGTATTATTTAAAATAAATAATTCAGAAGATTAGTATTTCAATGAAATTATTGTTTACTGAATTTATTTTTTTTCAGTAGTTAACCATGGGAAATTGTTGGGCATTATTGAAATTTTTTTAACTTAAATGTTTTATATAAATAATCCACATTTTTTCGCCTTTGAAATGAATTTTTGTAGATTGGCTTCAATTTTTACAGTGCACTAACGACAAACAGCCAGCACATAAATCTAGAGTGTTTTGTTGAGGAGTGAGGTGGGAGTGTGTGTTGGTGGCAATTTTAATGGCTTGACCTACTTCCAGGCAATTCCTGTTGGTTTTTATTGAACACTTTGGGAGAACACACACAAGTTACTTTTATGATGCTTCGACTGGCGTTTAATTGCTTAAAGACGCAAAAAACAAATAGAAACATAAACCCAAAAACCGAAACTCTTCACAGTTGTGTTTCGTCGTTAGTTGGTGTGTGTTTTGCCCCAAAAATATGTTTAATAAACTAAACGCATTACCAACAAAAACATCAGCAGCAGAAGCAGCAGCCACTGTGCATACACAAAGGATAACAAACTAGAAAAGTGCGAGAGAAAAAGAGAGAGTGTTCTTCTGGGGGAGGCCTTTGGCTTTGAGTCATCGCAGACAAGGGCCAAACAAAGGATGTGGGCAGAAGAAGAGCAAAGTGAGGACTTGAGGAGCAAACATTTGCCAGCCAGCCATTTTGAGAACGTCGTCGTCGTCGCAAGTCACAAAAGCCTATTAAATAACATGGCCTTACACATGAGGCAGCCAAAAGTTTTCTATCGCACAATTGGCAGGATAAAGAGAGAGAGAGAGAGAGAGCAGTCAGTAGCATGCAGGCAGATGGAAATATGAAAATATTCATGACAAGAAAAAAAGAAGTCGAAAAAAAACGAAATGAAAGGAAAAAAAGTAAAAGGAAAACAGGACAAACATTCTCGTGCTCGCACTTGTGTAAGAAAGCTGGAAGAAAACTTGCGCACAGCCAAATGGCAAAAAGTAAACAAATAAACAACAGACAACTGTAAGTGTGTGAGTGTGTGAGATCTGCCAACATATCCTTGACTCTGTGTGTCTGTCTGTCTGCTTGTTAGCTGAGTACAAGGCAACTAATGCCTTCTAGAGAGAGAGACAGACAGACAGACAAGACAAGACACACTTCAACTTGGGGCTCGCTTTAACTAACAAACATCAGGGGGATGTCAAAGAGGACCAAGGACCAAGGACCGTGATGATGGTCATGCGTTCATGTGCAGGACATTTACATTTGTCCATACATAGTAGAGAAGAGACAGCAGCAGAGTCGAGTCCTGCAGCATCTGCGACTAAATTTAGAGGAAAATTGTATTATTTTAGAGACTTGCTCGAGAATAAACTGCTCAATGCTTATGTTAGTTGTTGTTATTGTTATTGTTGTTGTTTATCGTTCATTGCTGTTCACTGGAGACCTTTGCAAAAGCACTTTATGTAAAACATTTTGTCGGACTAGCTAAACGCTAAACTATTTCAAAGATACAAATGTTCAATTTGTTACTTGAATTTTAGGGTAAGGAGCAAAAACTTAGAACTAATGCGAACATCGTTCGATCAACAATAAGAGCTTGAAGAGTTAATTCTAAAATTGTTTCGATTTGAAATTTATTTGTATACATTTCTTCAAAATTGAAACTTATCTAAATCACATTGTTGTTTCGATTCTGTGCGATGTCTGTCAATAGATAAGAGTTAAGAAATTTCTTTTCTGCTGCACACCAAATTTGTAATCTTTTGTTCCCGGCACAACGAATATATCCAAATTTGAATATGGATCAGGACTTAGACTTTATGATCAACGCTTTGTCGCGTTCCAGCTCGCCTTTGTGCAATGTTTTTGGTCGTGAACAGTTGATGGAGATGCGCCACAGTTTTATCATGTTGCAACGTCTGCTGCGTTCGCATCCCATGGACATTGGCAAGGACATGGATAAGAACATTAATCACACACGTTATCCGGTGCGTGTAAAAGCCGGTGGCAACACCGATTGGAATGTGCCACGTGCCACAGCCACCGAGTTGCCCTCCGTGGTGAGGACATTCCAATTTCCTCCTCGAAAAATGAACAAGGCAACGCAGAATTCGAAGAGTTCGGTGCTGAGCAGCAGTGACCGACAATTGAATATCACAAGAAGTGTTACGAATGCGGCAAGCGAGAGCAGCGATCGTCCGGCGAGTTGCAGTGAGAACGCTCAGGCTCTGGTGCCTTATCAGCTAAGTCAGGAGTTAGTGCGCTATACGCCACCAAGTGATAATGAAGATGACGACGAAGATGAAGATGAAGCTGTTACTGCAGGGGAATCCGAAACGCTGTGTCCCAATGATAGTTTGTCGATTGTCTCCCTTCGCATACCCATGGAAATGGAATACGTGTGGTACAATGGCGACTTTGGAGCCGAGAGCACGGACAGCGAGATGACCATCATTGCCGATGGCTGCAATTTCATTTTAAGCAACTAACACACTCGGAGAGATCATAAGATTATCATTAAAATTAAATCGCATCGCTTGAAAGTACGAGTGTTGTGTTATTCAACAGTTCTTCACTTCCTTCCAGTCAGCTAGACTTTCATCAAAATGCGAGCAGTTAGGCAGGCGACCTGTAAAGGTGATTAAAACAGCAAAATTTTAATTGAAATGTGCACACATTTGTGTAGGCATTTTAAGCATTTGAGCATTTGGCTCTGCTGAGCACAAGTACTCACAAACACTTACCCAGACACTCATTCACACACACACACACACGCACGCACTCAGTGAGCACAGAGCACATTTTGCCTGCGGTCATTTATTCATTCCTTTCGGCCTGTCTGCATCATACAGACACACTCCCAAAAGTTCATCTTCCTCTTCCTGTGAAAGTTCACTGCAAAAAAGGCTTGCGCACTTTTTTCAGTTTCATATTTACTGTCATTTCCATATAGTATAATTACAACTTTAATGTATTTTAAAGTGTTTCAGGATAGTCGCGAATATATTAAAGAGAAAGTGTCATTTTCTTTAAAATAATATTTAGCAAATATATTATTATCATTGCAAAATTACTTTGGTTATTATATAAAAATTGCATCCAAACAATTTGAGATGAATTCGAATTTATGTCTGTTCTTGTCTTTTCAATTTCAAATAATATTCAATAATTGGTGAGATTTTCTTATTTAATCGAACTTAATTATTTTGACAATATTAAAAGTAATTGAAAATTTAGTTCCAGCTTTTATTTCATAGCGCAAACAATTTTCCATTTATAGGCATTCATTTATTCATTTATTATTATTTGCAATATTCAGATGAATTTGAAATGTTTAATATAAAAAAATTATTATAAATAAATAAATAAATTAATTAATTATTATTACTTATTATAAATTTATAGAAATTAAGTATTGAATATATTTTTATTAGTCACTGCTTACGTATTTGTTCATTAGTCAGCATATTACAGCGTGATTAGATAAAGTTTACTAAAGTCAAACAATCAAAAATAAACATATCATCTAGATTACTAGCGAATTTCAGCGCAATTTGATATTATTTTTAGAACTTATTTGACTATCACCAAACATTTTTTGCAAGCTACATATTTAATAACTCAAATCAATTCATATATGCAGATAATTATCAGAAATTGTTTTTGCTTATCTACAAAATATTTTGGAACAAAAAGCCTATTTTTACAGGGTATTTTTATCTCTATTAAACCGTTGAAGGTTGTTTATTGTTGGGGGCACTTTCAGTGCGTGCGTGCTGCAATTTCCTTTGGCCATTCATTCAAATGCGAACAGACAGAGAGACAGACAGTTGGAGAGGACAGAACAGACAGAACGAGAGACACACACAAACAACTACCGAAAATTCTAATTTAATTTCGTATGAAATTTGCTTAGGATGAGGAGGTAGGCAGAGGCGTAGGAAGAGGAGTTTGATTGCTCTTTGTATAGCACAACCCATTCACAAAATTGTGAGTGGAGTGGCTGTGTCTGTGGGTGGGTGGTTGGGTGGTGCACAGGTGGCTTGACAGCGGCAGCGACGACCCTTCGAGCAATTTGCTTTCGCTTTTAGCCGCTTTTGATTTTCCATATGTTGTTGGTTCAGGTTAAATGCCAATCGATGTGTGCTGTGTATGACTTCTGCTCTACGCGAAAAGTGAAGAAGGAGAAACATTTATTTCTCTGCATATTAAACATTTGGCATTTTGGGAATGTTAGCAATAAAATGTGAAATGTATGCAATTAGTTTAATGGCCGCTTTGCGTCCTCTACAATTACTTTGGACATCGATTTGATATTTCATTTATGATACATGCACAAAAATGTGTTTTCCATTTCAAGCATAATTATTTACACATATTAATTTCTTGCGAGCAACATCTACAGCCTTGTCAACACTTATTGATATTTCGTTTGCACAAGCCAAAAATTATTTATTTAATTGCTTTGGCGCTCAAGTTGCCAGATTTTCTTGCTTCATTTGATTGCTTTTAAGTGGGATTTAGTTTACATTCGATTGAGGCAAAAGCACTTGTAATGAGTTGACTTTTGATTTGACTTTTAAATTAATTTGACAAGTATTAGGCACAATCGAAATGGATTATATACTTATTTACAATGATGCTTTATTTTGCTAGTAAAACAACCTAAATCTTTAAAGCAAGAAATCAATTTCGTATTAGTTTTATAAATTATTTATATGATTGCACTTAATAATAAATCAAGTCAATTAATTAATTACAAATTAAAATCTATATTTTCGGTGTATTCACGCTAAAATAGAAAATTTTTGCGACTGTCGCTAAGCTCTTAGGAAAGCTACAACAACCAAACTACATATAAGAGAGCTCATAATTCGAGTTCGGTTCATTGCGTCCTGTTTCAATTAAGCTTCATCACAAATGTAAACTAAGCTCATTAATTACTGCAATTAGGTAATATGTATACAGGTTTTATTTTCGTTGGTTGTTTTCTTGATCGTTTGGTCTTTATCTGCAAAATCGTTTGGCTGGTCGCTCTTAATGTGACGCACGCGACCTGCTGCAAATGAGCAGAAAGAGAAGTGGAAGTGGAAGTGGCAAATGGAAAAGCAGAGCAGAGAAAGCGAACTCTGAAGCGACTAACTGAGGCGCTGATTAATGGTTTCGTTATTTTTTCGGGCACGTCATAAACGGACCCAGTTCCTGAATACCATATCGCAGTATAACTCCCACTTCTCCGCCTCCCCCATGCTACACTTTATTATCAGCGCTTGACTGGGCAAAGCGTTGCAGGTCGCGCGAACTTGGCTTTAATTCTGGGTACCAGTATCTCATACGGTAGCAGGGTATTACAATTTTGTGACTGCATGAAATGTATGTAATATGTGTATATATTCTTGATCAGCGTCAACAGCCGAGACAAACATTGGATAGCATTTGTTATTTTTGCACTCAGATCAGTATTAGATCGTTATACCAAACATAGCTTTCGGAATTACTTCGAATTTTTGCGATATGTGTTATTGATATACCAAATAAAGCTTTCGTTATATTTTAGTATTTTTAGGTTATATTTTTAGAATATTTTTACACCACATATAATGTTTTGCACTCTATACTATATACCAAATACAGTATTCGGTATATTTTAGTCGTCCATTTGTACATATACATACCATTTGTCATTTTTGCACTCTATGCCAATATACTAAACAAAGCCGTCGGTATATTTCTGTATTTTTGCGGTATATATTTTTATTAAAAATGGGTATCGAGTATCTCACAGTCGAGCACACTCGTCTGTAGCTTTCTTCCTTGTTTTTTCTTTGAAAGGGAGTTTGAGCCTGTCGTCCAGTCAAGTATAATTAACAACTTTGTTGGGTACAGGTTTCTCCCATCCATCGAGCGCGGCTCAAGAAATTGCAAAAAATATATACTATAAAGGAGAAAAAAGAAACGGTTGCTCGTTTTATGTAAATGATGTGTAAACACCGCGTGCAGCAGGACCTGCTGCCTGCCGTGTTCATAATCCCCTTCCAAGGAATGCAACACACAAAAATAAATTCAAAGTGTAGTGTATTCAATGCATATTTCGTGGCGCATGTCCATTAAGTTTTTTGTTTTGTGTGTTGAGGAGAGTACAACGACACGTGTCGCTGCGATTTATTAGCATAATTTCTCTTCTTCAAGTTTTTCAGCATGTGAAGGACGGAAACATTAAAGTGAAATTGATGTTGATGTCGCGTTAGCGTCAGCGTTAGCGCTTGTGGTTGTTTTTGTGGGGTTTTAGTTTCCAAGTAAAACTTGTTGTGTATGCTCTCATATAATGTGCGACATAAATCCGTGGAAGTTTTGTTTTCGGTCGGTATCTGTGCGCCAGGTTTCACTTTTCAATTTCCCTGACAACCTCCAGGCAGCATCACCGCCATCGCCATCGTCATCGTCATCATCATCATCATTGGATCCGAAGAACTTTTCACTTAATTGTTGTACATTTGTCAACCTGAGACGCACTTGAAGCGTCCCCAAAAACGATGCCAGATGCTACTTGAACACTCTCTGACTGAATGACTGACTGGCTGTGCCTTTATCCCCCGCCACTCCCTCCGACCACTTTAAAATTGTAGAACACACACAGAGCTTCACACTATATAAGGTATATGGATAGATGGCATACATTAGACTTGAGGGTACTTGTCGTTGTCTTTGGTATTTGTATTTGTAACTGATGTGTGAGTCCGTGTCTAGTCGTGTGCTATTTATGTCTCAGTTAGTAGCACATTTGCAGTGACTATGTTAGTTCGTTAATTAATTGGATTTGCAATTACATGCCACACAAAAGACACCAACACAGACACAGATACGCACAGACAGCTACAGCTGGAAATGCGGCATTAAGCTGCAATAGAATCGCATTGAAAAAGCCGGCAAATGCTTGAATAGAAGTTGGCCAACAAGCTGGGGGCGACAAAATGCATTACAGCTTATCTGGCAATATGTAAGCCAAACCAGTGTTAACAAAAGTATCTAAAGTAATTACATTCAAACTGATTTGCGTCACTGGGGAGAATATTGAAAAAAATGCAGGAGATTATGCAAGTTTGTAATTAAATATTATATTCGAATCTTAACAAATTCATTATTTTTAGACTTTAAAAGTGAATTAGATTGTTAATTCTACCCTGATAATATTATTTGTTATTTAACATTTTAATGAAATTTTTTTTATTTAAGGCATAGACTATAAATTAATTTATAAGCTGGCGTAAATTTACTAGCGCTGGCTGCTTTGGTCTTTGGCTAGGAATTTAAATTATAAATTCAAGTGCACATATAAAAATTGCATTTACATATTATTTTACATCCTTTTTTATTTTAATAATTTGTTTTAATAATCAAATAATTCATTATAATTTAGATTTTGACATTCAATCTCATAAATATTAGTAGTTTTCAATTAGTTAGTTTTAAATTTCAATAAATCTTTTTTTTTGTTATTCTTTTACAATTTGGTAGTCAATAAATAAAGATGTTATCAAGTTCTCTCTCATATATAAATTAGTTCATAATGATATATAGTAAATAAAAATGTGTTTAAAATTTAAAGCACACAAACCTCAACAAAATAAATAGTAACAGGAGAACAGCAAATGGATTGCACAACACACAAAGAAGATAGACCGATGAAATGAGCATGGAAATGTACTCAAATTCCGCATTCGTAGCTGTTGACGTGTTCCTCTGTGTGTGAGTGTGTGTGCAATGTCCGTTGAGGTTGATAAAGGTGAAGTTTGAAAATTTAATTATATGCCCCAGCGAGTCGTAAATAAATCCAACAGCAACATTAGACGCAAGACAATGCCCAGTTTAGCTGCAGCAGACAGCAGACAGCAAAAATAAACAAACAAATATTTTTAATAAGCGGATAGCTCAAACTCTTCTCTGTATACGTAGTATTATATGTTGAGCTCATCATATGTACAACCACCGTACCACCCTCCCATTCTCTCCCCTCCACTCTCTTGTTGCACGTGCGTTGTCCCCGGCAACATTAATAGGCATTTTTGAAATTGCAATAAAACGTCTGACTGGGCATTGAGCATTGAGCGACTACACGATTAATTTATACTCCCAAGCTCCCGTTCCTCGTATACTCGTTCTCGTTCCAAGTCTGGATAATGCCTCTCAACTAACCCATAGACTGAAAAATCCTTTTGGCTTTTTTGTCCATTCCTAATTTCCCGTACAAAACATAAAAGGCGGCCGCAATAGCTGGCTCTAACACACACACACCCCTTGTTATTCTCTACTGTGGCACCCTCTCTCCCTCCTCCCCCTCTCTCGGACTCTCCCCCTTTTGGAATACGGAATACAAGGTGTCCCTCCTCTAATGCGTCGCTGTTTTTAATTCCGTTTCCGTTGCGCTTCTTTTTGGCAAGATTTTCGGTGGTTGCTGCCGTTGCCATGACGCAATGTGGAGAGAACGCGAGAGGAGCTTGAGGGTTGGTTTTTCCACCTAACGGTAACGGTAGTTAGGGGTTTTTCCCTGCAAAGTTTTGCGCACTTTTACTTAATTTCCACTGCAACGCATTGCATTTAAAATGAAATCCTTTGCGAGCAATTTGTCATTTTCACTGACAGTTAAACTGTTTTTATGCCATCCAAGGACCTTGACTATATGAAATCGTGGCTTATGGTTGAAATATTTTCTGCTTCCAGTTGTTGTTTTTGTTGTTGTTGCTGCACTGTTCATATTCCCAGTGCGGCGTGACTTCTGTTGTTGTTGTTGTCAACGCAAACTGTTGTTATTTGTAATTAGAGCTATAAATATTCGTAGCAAGTTTTCAAAGTGTTGGCAATTTCATCAGCTACAGAATTTTGAGTAGAAACTCACAAAGTTGATAGATAGTTTTCAATGATTTATGAAGTTTATGAACTTTAGAACAGAAATTAAATATATTTAATTTCCTGCAACAGCAAAGCAAATATTAGTTTTAAATAATTGCCAATTATTTTCCAATGAGAATTCTAATAAATTGTAATAAAAAGACAAATTTTGATTTCCTAAATTCAATGTTGCATAATTTTTAATCAAATGGAGCTTCAAATATTTTGTATTCCTGGGAAAATTAATTGGCTTAATTTCCCATAATTTTACTTCCCATTTATGGCCCAAATTAGATTTAGTTATCTGATTATATTCCCACAAATTGACATCTAATTTTAACCCCTGCTTTGCCACACTTGAGCCCAGTTAAGCCTAAGCTAAATCCACAAATATTTTTGCTGCCACAAATCAGCGAACATTAACAGATCCCACGCGGAATCGTAACAATAGCAAAACAAAAAACAAAACAGTGAAAATTCGCAGCAAACAGAGATTAAAATCAAATCATCGCGAATAAATTGCCAACTCTTTTGGCGCAAAAGGATATTAACGCCTTAAGCCGCAGTTAATGGTCCTCGGCCATAAATCATAAAACATAATAGACCAACATCAAAATACGAAATTGAAAAACATTCGATGCGAGAATTTGCATTCACAGTAGCAACGCAAAAAGGAGATTTAAAAAAGTAAAGAATATATTCCCTTAGCTGAAATCCGCTTAAAGTACATAACAATCAAAAATTATGGTTTTATGGCAGAGGCCAAAAAAAGGGTTTCGACTCGAGTTGTATGCGGATTTGAGTTTTAACAACGCAACAGAAGTTGCAACAGTTGCAAATCCAATTGAAAGCCGCCACAAATGGCGTCTATTCACGAAAGTATGGATAACTGGATAGCTGGATTCATTGTCAATTTTTTTTGCGGCTGTTGTCGTTGAACCCCTCGAGCAGAGCAGAGAAGAGCAGATCTGAGCTGCACGCCTGGCATTGGCCATTAAAAAGTTTTGTCAAGTTAAATTACCAAAAATTGCAAATTGCTTGGATTATGCGTTGTTCAAGGACATGGAATTGCCTGCCGTCAGCCTCTGTTGTGTCTGGGGCCACTTTCACTTCCTGTTGCCCTGGATTTGTCCGTGTGTGTGTGTGTCTGTCAGTGTGTGTGTGTGGGGCGCATTGTGTGGCTAAAGGATTTCATACACTCAATATAATTAAGGGCTTGAGTGTTGAGCCCAAGTTATGCGTTGTCCATGCGAGCTTCCAACGTCTCTCTTTTGTGTCCTGGCAACATTTTGTGTATTTTGTGGTCTGAGTTTGGTTTCTGCCTGGATACAGCCAATACTCTACCTCTCTCTCTCTCACAAACACTGTCTCTTGCTATTGCATTTTGTCGCACAGCATTTTGAATTGTATGTTAAATTAAATTTTACCACAGAGACCAGCCAGAAAACTCGAAACTCGCACTCGTCTCTTCTGACTGACCAGTCATGGTCTCTGACCCTTGTCTCCTCCCTTCCACAGTCAAGTGGTTTCCTTCTTTTTACGAAAGTCATTGGCTCAAACTCTCTCTCCTTGGGTAACGTATTAGATCCTAGCTCTGGCTGCTGTGGCATTAAGTTGTCAGTTTGCTGAGCTTGACAGATTTTTCATTGGCAGAGAGCAGAGTGTGGTTTGCTCGACTGGTGGTTTTATCTCGGTCGGTGGCTTCGTTTACTAGCCTTGTTTGTTGTCCGGCTTGCCACTGACCATAGAGCCATAGTCATACATAGTCTGCCATAGAGAGGCTCTGCAAATTAATAGTATATCATTTGGTTATAGTCTGAAATGCACACAAAAGCAAACTGAAACAGCAGGTGTCAATGTGGCTGCCTGCATTTTCGTATATATTTCTTTTGTACTTAGCCAAAAACTTTATGGGCAGCTTTAGCAATTAGAAAATATGGCACCAATATATTTCGTATTGTGTATTAAGAGATACAAGTGCAGCTATAAATTCATTTAATTTACTACAAATAATTTCTAGTTAGCAACTTGTGAACAAAGAAAGTACATAAAATTCAACAAAATTGGAAAACATATTTTACAAATTTTATAAATCCAAACTATAACGAAATCTTGAAATGGAATTTAAAAAATATTTTTCTGTATTTTATATATGTATATTTTAAAAACAAATGTAATTTGCAGTTAAATAAATATGAACAAAGAAATTAAATAAAAGTGATAAAGAAAAGAAAATACATTTATTCGTTTCAAGTATTACATAGCAAGATTTCTTTTTAAGATCGAAAAAATTTTAAATTAAGATGTACTTTTCAATCTAGATTTCTTCTCTCCGTGTACAAAACTAAATGTCAATCAAAAATTCTGTTTTTTTTTAAGATTTTAAAATATTTTTCTATTTGCTAATACATATAAATATTATTACCTTACTTATTTCTCCAATTAGTATCATTAACTTTAATTCAAAACTAATAAAGTTTATTTTCTCTTTCATTGCAGGTAAATAATCTTGATTTAATTGTCCGGTTAAGTAGCCAAAACTATGCGTAAGCTGTCATATAAAACATTCAACTTATTGACGCCTACTGAGCAAGCTCAGCTGCTAACCGAGCCATTCATTGCAATCAGGCAGCTGTCGTGCTGCTAAGTTTCATTGTGAGTTTATAAGGCTGCGCCTATAAATCAATAAACAATGCAGGCGACAAAAGATGTGTCTCAGCACAGCAGGAGACAGCAGATAGAGATGAGTGTAAGAGGAAGGAGGGAAGGGGAGGAAACAGACTGGCACCTAAAGTGGCTGCTGCTATTTCATTATAAGAAGTCTGAGTATGACTACGATATATATCACTGGGCTATTTGGCTGATTGTCATCGCTTAAACGGCGACTGGGCATTTTATTTAACTGCCTTTTGCGCCTTCGGAGTGGGATCTGCAAGTGCTCTCAGCTTCACTTGTATGAGACTTGTGTGTGATTGCGATTGTGCTTGTGCTTGTGCTAGTTGTGATGTGGAAATTGATGTCGAGTGCCGCCGACGTCGTCTAAGGAAGAAGAGGCGACGAACGTTTTAATTTAATAGGCGCACATGAGGCTCTGGCACATAAAAACCAATTTCGCGTAAGTGATAAAAATGCAATGAGCATTCTCGCTCCTCTCCTCCACCATGCTGTAGATGATGATGACGATGGTGATGATGACAATCATCAGCTGCTGCTGACGCAGAAGCTTAAGAATTGAATTTACGATGCCACCAAAGTAGTTTTGACACATATCTAGCAACGGGAGATGCGAGATAGATATTAGAATGAAACCAGCAAGACATTGCCTTGTTTTCGATTTAATTGTTTAATTTGTATGCCAGGCAACAGAACACACAGCACAACACTACACATTGCATAATGTCACAAAGGGAACTCTCTACTCGCTATGTGCGCGCGCCCCATGCAACTTTCAATCATCATCAATTTCACATCAAAGTGTCGCCCACAGCCGGAACTGTAGACGACAAAAGTCTCTCACTCCCCATCTTCTATCTCTTACATGCCTCGTTGTGGCACTGACGAGATCATATCGTCGACAGGCGGTGCCAAGAGTCTTCGACATGACATTTTTCCTAGTCGTTCTCGCTGTTGCCTTTTGTTGCCAATCGTGAGAGAGTGCTGTGCACTTTTCAAGTTCAATTTCAACGATGCACGTTGCCAGTTGCCAGTTGCGTATCAATCAAGTAGTCAGTCAGTCAGTTAGTCACTTTGTCTGATGGCCACTAAAAGATATTCGCCTGGTTAAATGACCAACTTGGCATTAAAGTCGGAGACCCAGACGTTGTATTTCCTGTCACTCTGCTGACTTCTTCTTTCTGCTGTCTGCTTTAATCGATTTCTTGATTGCCAGGAAATCGCACCCTTTTCCAGGTTGAATTTAGCGCTGCGCAATTGCAAACAAATTCAATATTTTCTTTATGCTTATTTGCATATGATTAAATGGTTTTCTGTCTGTGCATGATCAGGTTTATTTATGACAAAGAAAGGCATTTTTAACGTTCTTTATTCATGGAATACAAAATTAAGAATTATGTAAACAAATTTAATTATTTTTAAAGATATTTAAAAAAAGGACTAACCTACATACATTTAAAAAACTCATAAGATTTTTGACTAGTTGCTCTGATTTATTTCTTCTTAATTTTCTAGTAAGATGTGTTAAAAGCTTTCTTCAATTTGCATATAATTAAATTATAAACTAAATTATGTAAATATTGTGTATAACTTTCAAATTAATTTAAGTACTATGTTATAAATGCTTTCTTTAGGGGTTTTCATATATATTTTAACTTAAAAATATTTTTGATTAGTGTATGTTTAGCATCCACTTCTGCTCAATCCTTCTCGAAAATATTAGATTACATTATTAACTTCTCAAATTAGCTGCAACTCAATATGAATCCCTTACAATCATTTATAAATCACTTTAAATTTAAATGAGTAATTTCTAAGGTGTTTTCTTAACCTGTTGCATCAATTTGCTTCAATAATTGCATTTTGAGAAATGTAAATTCTTTTCGATTTAGTTACATTCTGTCTCTCTATTATTATTGGCCTTCCCCTTCTGGCCAAAGATGCGAGACTCGTTGCCTTGGGCGACACAACTGTCAGCAATTTACATTTGACACGCCCAAAACAACTCTAATTACCCGTTTGACGCTAAAGATTCAATCTGTCTCTCTCTATCTCTGTATTTTTGCCTCGATAAGGTTTCAGATAAAATTCCGATTGCTGTGTGGTAATCGATACAGATTTTAACATAAAATTGACACATTTGTCGAAATGTCTGAAATAGATTCATGAAATTTAACATCAAATTGTTGGTCCCTCCATTTCACCGAGAAAAAGGGAAAAAAGGGGATTTCAAAATTCGCGTTGGTGACATTTCAATTGCCTGCGGCTGTGGGCGTTGTATGCGCTGATAGGCGTGGTCTGTCGCTTTCGCATAATTGAAATTGACATATTTCATTGTCGGCAAAAGGCCACGAAAATTGCCAAAGTATATTTTCAATTTTCATCACATTTAAGTGAGGGTAGCGCACAACGGACAAAGCTTCGCATTGATTTGCTTTGATTTTCATTCATCGCCCGCTGTCAGAGTTTGTGCCTTTATTTACCATCGTATTTTGCTTTGTTGTAAAGCGCCCCAGGGGCTAGCCAAAGCCTGAAGATAGAGAGAGAGAGAGAGAGAGATATAGAGAGAGGCATGCAACGCCATCAGCAGCAGCAGCAGCTTAGGCTTGTAGCTTTGTCTGTCGGCCTGCTGGATTTTTTTTTTTGTTTGCATCATATCGACGCGTTGAGCCTTGTCGTGGATTTTTGGCAGCTTTAACAGGATTAGACGCCTGCGGAGCACGAAGCCTGATGATGATAACGATGATGAAGTTAGCTCTCAGTTCACTTTTAAATTGTTAAGAGCGAAAGTTGTACAAGCGAAGTTAAGGCCAAAAATAAAAATACTATTAATCAGTCAAGGTTCTCAATGTGGTATTATTCTGAAAGTATTCCAACTGGGTACGCTATATTTGATATCTCAAATATACCATAGAGTACAGAGTATACCAGACTATTATTGCACAAATTACTTTTTATTTTATACATCTTATTAATATGTATTTAGTTGCTTAAGATAATACAAAACTTGCTATTGATTTGCAATTGTCCTAAGCACAATTAAAATCTAAATTTAATTCAAATTAAATTCCACTTGCAATTGTTGTATTAAATTTGTATTCGATTTTTGGCTATCGCAAAGTATTCGAGTTTGCAACTTTAAGGGGTGACAACAATAGCTCTATTGATAAAGTGGAGCTTTGCTCACTTCAGTGCTTCTGCCTCCGCTTTGTTTTCCGGATTTCGTTCTGTTTTGCCATTCGGCCATAAATTATAATGCCGAAACAATGAAATACTTGCACAATAAATATAGTATGTACAATATACATAGATAGAGGGAGGAAAAGAAGCCAGGAAAAAGAACAGAGAACAGGGCAGGTGGAACATTCGTATTTGGGTCAATTTTTGGAGCACTGTGTTGTTTTATCGCTGCCACAACAAGCGAAACAGAAGTGCCACAAATTTAAACACAACAATGAACAATATATCCGAGCAAGGAGAAAGAAAAAGAAAGACAAGCAGAAGCACAGAGGAAGGCGAGCAATAAAAAGAAAAACTGTTGCATAGCATTGGGCGGTGAGGCCTTCATTAAAATTGAAATAAAAGTGGATTGCACTTGGTCCAGCGCATTCTGTTAATATTAATGAGGCGGCAGACTCCGACTATGTATAGATAGCCTTTGTAACGAGTGGCGAGAGTTTTGTTAAAAAATGCGCATAACTAATTGAGTTTTGCAAAGCCAATTTGCTTGGCCAACTTTGGTGCCATTGTCTTTTGGATTTGGCCCAAGTGCAGAATAAGAATGTGGCCTGCATTTGTTTCGCTTTCGTTATCTTCGTTGGCCTGCTTTCGTGACACTGTGGTAAATGGAAATTGTCAAGTGTTCAAAAGGAAATGCTGAAGAGCAATGAAATGAAATAAAATTGCAATGCATTATCTTTAAAATAGAATACAACGAAACTTTCACTTTGTAACTATTTTCTTAATTTATGCTGTCCCAAAATTCTGTATAATTATTTGTATACCCACTACCCATAGGGTAAAAGCGTTTTATAATTTTGTGCATCTAGCAAAAGTGTGTAACGAAGGACAGAAGGAGTCATCTCCGACTGAGCTCACAAGTTGCTAAAATTATTTAAGAAATAGTTTTATATAATATATCGGCTTCAGTAGTTTTAGTGGCTTTGGTTGACAATCTGGTATACTCTTTAGTTTATAGTATATTTTAAAAATACTAAAATATACCGAATGTTATATTTGGTATATTAAAATATTTAATATATATATTTGGTATATTGATATACTATTAAATATACAAATTACAACATAACAAATATATCCCGAATTGTATATTTGGTATATTAAATATACCAATTATATCATACCAAATATACAGAATGGTACATTTGATATAATAATATACCGGATATCCAGTTTATTTTGGTATTTAAGTATATTAATTCGGTATATTTTAAGAATAAAACCGCATTGTTTAGCTTTAATAGAAAATGGGTAGCATGAATTGCTAAAATCTCTTTCATTTAGCTTCTCAACTATTTTACGCATAATTATAAATCTCTTGCTTTGATTGTGTGCTCGCATTCCTTTGTTCATAATTTCCTCAGATCTTTTATGCAAGTTTTATGTTCCAAAGCATTTGTCGAGTGGGCATTTTAAAGGCTGTGTAGGATGTGTAATTGACATGCCCGAATATCAAAAGGCTTCTAAGCTCAGTCCCAAAAAAAAAGGGCTAAAAGTTAGCTGGGACTTGAGCAGGCGGCATGCAAGTGGCATTTGGTGTTAAAAACCCAAAGCAGCTTCAAAGCCACGAACTTTTGACACTTGCCCTCGGGCACTTGGGATCGCTCGTCGCTAACTGGCCTGCAAATCAAAGCTGGCAACTGAAATTCGAAAAGTATTTGCCGCAAACAAGCAAAAGTTTTGTATGTTCGCATTCCGCGAGCGCGCCTTTAGGTATGCTATTGAAAATACTGCAAATACTTTGGGGAAAAACAAAACAAGATTTTTCCTTATCGCGTTTCATTTATTATGCAAAGTTTTCCATACTTCTGCTGTTGCTGTTGTTGTGAATATTTCTCAATTTGCTGTTGCTGCTGGTTAGGTGGGGAGGAAATCGAGCTAATCAAATGCGACATTTATCAAATTTGCACGCAACACGGCGGTCAAACATGCAAACTGCAAAATGCATGAGGATTTTCCAATGTTTGCGGGTGGCTGTGGCAGCAAGCCAAACGAGCTGCTTGTTGCATGTTGCACGTGGCAAATTAGCGCTGCACTATTGCGGTAACTATCAAAATTTTTAATATTAAATTTTTGTTTTGCGCTTCCACTTGACTGTAGCATGCAATACTATTTCTTTTTTGTAGAGGGTTTTGGCAGGGATTTGCGTCTAGACAAGTCGACTCTCTGCCTCATCCTAAGTGCTGCTGGATATGACCAAATCCTCGGTGGCTGCTGCTGTGGGGTCTTTGCATGTCTTTCGCATTGAGATTTGGCCAAACAGTCGTCGGCACAGCTTTTGTCGGGCTCAATATTGCGCGACGAACACGGTCTGCATTTGTAATAAGCTGCTGCTGTTGCTGTAGCTGCATGCAGCATGTGGCATAAAACCTTTCAGTGCTTTGGCTTTAACCGGAAAAAACGACTTGAAGTTGCTGCTGGGTTAAAGCCACAAAATCCACTTGCAAGCAGACGAATCGAATAATTGGTATTAATCTAGTTAGAGCATAACCGAAGCAAAGACTCGTTGCCATTTGTTTGAGTCGTTTTTAGAAGAATCTACATATTTAGGAAACATATGAAAGACTTGGAATAAGTAAATTTCATAAGTTCATTTGAGAATATTATTATTGAAAATGAAATCTAATACCTAGAAACGTAATTGCTCTTTTTGATTAACAGAATATAAGCAGTATTATCATCATTACTAATTGACAAAAGAAACATGTGAAAGAAGTTGTATAAACATAAATCTTTTTAAGAATATTTTAAGAATATATTTTAAATACCTAGTAACCAAAAGTATTTTGTGATTTAACAAAAGCATTACCTTTTCTAAAGTTCACCCTTCATCTAACTTTTTAATAACTTAAGCTTAATTTTGTTGCTAGCTCTAATCAGCTACAATTTTATAGCAAACGAAATATTAAAGACTTTTCTTTGCACTGATTAGATATTCGCCAAAAGCTTTTGTAAGTCTGGAATTTTAAATACTTTTTGCTATCTGTGATTAAATATTAGCAAAAGTTCTTATCCTTGTCGTACATAAAAAATAGTTGAAAACTTTGTGACTTGGTTTTTATCGCTGATCAAATATGCCCCAAAGACCACAAAGACTAAGTAGCATAAGCTCTCAATAGTTGCCGCAGCCATTTGCCTACAAACAGACTGTGATTAGCCAAGTTTGCGCTGATGTTTGCATTGAAGGCGCCACATTAACAGCTCAATTTTCGACAGTCTTCAGTTCACGCCTGGCTGTCGTCGATAATCAATAGGAGAATCAATGTGCCAATGAACTCGTCAATGAACTCGTTATCAACGCTAATGGCACAGTTGCGCTGCTGCATGCAACACAATGTTGCAAGCACGCAAGCCTTTTGCATTATGCATGCCACGCCCATCGCGGGGCGTTCTTCGCTCCTTTGCCCCAAAATGTAGCAGCTCTCTAGCTAATCCATGGCTTTTAGTTTGTTTGGCTCGTGCCACAATATGATTACAATAATTTGATGTGTGCTCCACGTTATATGTATGTATATGTTATGCATATTTTGGGGTCACGCACGCTACACAACAGCAACAAAAGCGGAAACGGAATTGATTATCGGCGCTGTCGAAACTTGCCCTGGTTCCTGCCATCTCCTTCCATTTCAGGCTTCTTGTTTGTCGGCTGCTTTTATCTGTTTGCGTGCTGCTTTGCCGTTTTGCCTGTTTTGTATTCCAAATACAAATTATGAAATTTAATGACTTCATTTTTTCTCCTTTTTTCGGTTAAAAGGTTATGACAGTACAAGGCTTATTTTGACTGTTAAATGTATGCAAAGTAGGCTTGGCTTAAACTCCAAAAATGTATTTATAAATTAGCTTCCTTTATTGTTTTGTAGTTCTCATACTTTTATCAAAATTCTCCGTGCGTAAACACTACCGAGTGAAATAGGTATAGAATACATTTCGAGGTCTAAAAATGGCTGACAAAAGTGTAAAGTACGTAAAAGTATAAAAATATGTATTGAAATGTTATTTTAGTATTGTATTTAGATCTCGCCCAAATCCTGGCATACAGTTTAGCTCAGCAGCTGGCACAGCGGAGACAACGCGCAAAATGTTGCTCTTCAAGCAGCTGCTGAAGCAGGAGTTGAGCCGAGATCGTGTGAGACCTCGAAGAAATGCAACAGTACGATATCGGAGCAAGCAACAACAACAACAACAACTGTAATCAGAGCAGCCATTGTGATTAAGTAAATTGTTACAACTGGTATTTGGAATGGAAACAAAAACACTTGGTAGTTTATTTACGACAATACAACAAATTTGGTTCTACTTTTTATTTTTAATAAATGTGTCTGTAAAATATTTCAATTTTCTACAAAGCTCTTGTTTGTTTTTGCAATTAGTTGTGGTTTTAACAGTTTATAATAAAGTGCCAGACGGCTAAAAAAAATAACGAAAGTAACGTAAAAGTCAGGAGTTGAGAGAGATATTCCCTTGCCAAAGGCAAACCAAATGGTGCGCGGCCTTTTTTAATTGCTGTCAAGCGCCAACTGTTACGTTGCAAACTCGCAAAACTTTTATTTATGCAAATTTTTTGTTTATTTTTGTTTTTAACTTGCAACAATATTTGTCGCTAAATTGGCAAAAGTGCTGTAAACTTTTCAAGCGAGGGAAAAATATTTATTTTGATGGCTGCGCGAGTAAATTGAAATTGTTCTGACAATTTGTTGTCAATGCGTATTTTGTCAAATGCTGCACAAATATTAGATGGCGCCCCATTTTTGTGGCGTTTTTTCTTTCTTTCGATAGTTGGCAAACTAATTGGACTCCAAATGGGAGTTGAACGCGTGTCCAAAGCAATTGTCAGGCCAATTCCCAGAAGCTGTGGGAAAAGTTTTTTTTTTGCTTCCCGCACAACTTTCGACATTTGTGGCCTGACCAAAAGTATTATTACAATAAAAAAAAAGTTGGACGTGGCAACACGTAGCAACGCAAATGATTTAGTCTTCTGACATATGTTCTATGTATATTTAGAATTAATTGCACAGCGGGAAATCGAAACAGAGACAGTTGGGGGAAAAGATGTCGCCTAACGTCGCACGGTAAACGAATGGAAATTGTAGTTGGCAATTGGTTCGTTTGGTGTGAAAATTGCCTTCTCAATGATGGAGCGTGGACTGCCTTTGTGTTGCAGCCACAGTTTCCTAAGGAAATCAAATTAGTAGCTGCTACTCTTAAGCAGAGAGCCACTCACATTTCAGAGATTAAATCTTGCGGTCCCTCGAGTATGCCCTTGACGGTGCCATTTTGTGTATTCATGCACCAGCCATTGAGACCCAATTCCTTGGCCTTATTTAAAGTGTGCTTACGAAAGTAAACTCCTGAAGAAAAGATCGAAGAAAATTACAATTGCATTAAGTATTTAGTTTCTTTTGTAGCTTGCCTTGCACACGGCCAAAGATCTCAAACATCGAGCTGTAGATCTTCTTGTCGTGTGTTACTTTATTGCCGGGAATATCTGTTGTCAATCTGGTAATCGGTGTCAGTCCATTTCCAACTGCCTTATTCAATGTCTTAATTTTGGTATTCATATTTGAAAGAGTTGAAAGCAAAATAATATTGTGTGGCAAGATTTAAAATATTAATGACTGATGTTGAAATTTGCTCCGAAGTTGTGAAAATGAATGAGAGAGAACTCAACCAAAGCTTCGATGAAATTCTCTAAGCAGACTTGTTATAGCTTACAAAATATACAAATTTAGAGACTGCAGTAGAAAACTGTATGAAGAATTAATTACAAAATTCGTATATTATCATATTTATCAATCCAACTATTTTCTAACAAGATTTTGGTACCTAAAGAAAAGCAGTAGCTGCTGTTAAAGAAAATATGAAGTTACTACTGACATTTAGTATACAAATATCAAGTGCATTTTAAATGAGATCATTAAGTGGTCGTTTGAAAATTTATGGCACGCTCATTATATTTATTTGCTTGAGAAGAACAACAACTGTTGTCGTCATTACTCTCTGGCAAATTATGATGCCTCTCTTTCAGCAGGTGTCATTGAACACTGAAATCGCGTACTTGTGTAGCAAACGAGCGAGCAATTTAAATATATTGCAGTTGTATAAAAAAAAAGAGACTATCTAATATTTCAAATAACAGTTTGCTCGTCAGATCATCAGATTTCCGCACTTTTGCCAAGACGAAGAAAGGATGACTGTCTTGGCCATTTGAGAGGCTGCTTCACTTTTAGCGCTTCCGGTTCGTTAAGTTTAACAGGCGAAGCTGCTGGCTGCTGGCCACAAGAGAGACAACAAGACAGTCAAAGAGAAAGACGGAAGCAAAAGTATGTGAAGGGAGTGAAAAAGGTAGTTGAAGGCGACGCACAATGTGGTTGGTTGGTTGGTTGCTTCAGTGGAAACTTCAATAAAACCTTTGACGCTGCAGGCAAACTGACATTTTCCATTAAGTGCAGACAGTTTGCCCGTTTAGCAGAGAGCAGCAGAGAGAGAGAGAGTGGGAGAGGAGCTTGGCAACATTTTGGCCAAGTTTTATGGTAGCAAATGTTGTTCGCCTTGGACTGTTGATTATGATGTGTTCGCTTTGCTCTTAAGAGCTTCTGCGTGCCTTTTGCTCTGCTCTGCTCATCCGACATCTGCTGTTTATAGCCTGCTTTTAGGCGCATAACCAGCACACGCATTGCACTCAGCCACATTAATTAAAGAGCCGAGCAGTAGCAGCAGCAGCAGCAGTTGCTGTAGTAGCAAAGGATTTTTGCCAAGTTTTTTGGCCAAACATCAAAGTGTCATCAACAGGCAGGCAGGCAGGCTGGCAGCTCCTCTGCTCTGTCGACAGACGGCACTGCACTTCCGCACTTCCTGGCAACAAGAGGATGAACAAGGAAACGAACAAGCACAGTGGCGTTGACAGTGTGCCGTGACATCCTCAGAATGTCTTGCGCTTCCTCGTTCGCTCGAGTGTCCTTATCATTTGCGACAAATTCGCCGACAACTTTACTACAATAATATTTATTTTGAAAATATGCTAGAGTTTCTTCGACTACGAGGGACGAGCGGCACACTTTGAAGTGTTGCCAATGTGCAAAAGTAATCAAAATATTTGGTCAGCTTCTGTTGCAGTTCCTTCTCCAGCTCAGCTAGCAATTTTTAAAGTGCTCTTGGTCAAATTGGCGTAGGAAATTGAGTTGAAAGTTGAGCTCTTTAAATGCGACAAACTCCTTTAAACTGTCTGTGCGTCTAACTTGCCGCTGGCAGGCAATTCAAATAAAAGAGACGCCACTTTGGAGCACACTTTTTCTCTCTATCAACCACTTCCTCATCGTGTTCTCTTTCACTCTCTAAACGAATGAAATTGACATTTATGCAATTTGATTTTCTGCCGCACAGCAAATTAAATTTGCTCAGTTTGCCGACTACCCAAAAAAGTATGCTATGTTTATTTGCCCGCAGCTCAAAGCACACACACACACACATACTCATTCCATATCTGGATGTGTGCGTGTGAGGTTTTCAAACAATTTCACGTTGAAATTTGTTACAAATTGCAGTTACAATGGCGAATTTGCATAAAATTTCCATATGCGTTTTTGTTATGGCAGCCTGATTCTCATTTCGCTTTCGCTCACATTTCGCCAAACGCCAAACGATTTGCATAAAAATGCCGCCTCACTGACAAATTTCACGTGTCGCTGTGCAAATTTATGAACTCTTAAAATTATTTTCGTTTTTCCCCCCCTGTTGTCCCCTCCGATTCTTTTCTCCTGTTTTTTTTACAAATCCCGCGAGTCGCATAAAATTTGTATTTGCAGTTTCTCTATTTTGTTGTTGTTGTTGTTATTGTTGGGGGTTGTCCAGGCAGGTGTTAACATGTCCAAAGCCGCCACCATTTGCATTTTTAGCCAAGCCCAAGCAGAATCTCTCTCTCACTCGAAAAGGCGACTTAATTTATTTGCGCTGTCTAAAAACGCCAAACGAGCCTCTCAACCAATTTTCATTAAAGCACATAAATTGTTGTTTATGACACTCCACAGCCCCCAGGACACTTTTTGGGGTCACTGTTGCTGTCCTAGCAATGCACAGACCAGACCAGACAAGTTCCCTTCTCCTTCTCCTTCTCCTTCTCCTTCTCCTCCACCTTCACCTAAGTTGTCCAGCAGTCGAGTTCATTTCATATTCATGGACGCGCAATACACAAACTCCTTTTATTTAGCTGCTGCCTTTGAACGTTGACTGTCTTCCCATTTCCCCAAATTTTCGTATTCGTTAATAAAGTTTGGCAATTATCTTGGCTGCCTGTTGCTGTAATGCCGAGGATTTAAGGTTGTGTGTGTAGCTTGTGAATTGCAGTAAAAGGTATTTTAGAGTTTAACTTTGAGCTGAGAAATATAAGTGCAGCTGAGCTGCATTTTATACTTGCATTTTCTATACAGAATTCACTTATCGTAATTGCTAAGTTAAACAGAGTGCAGAACGCTAAAATTTCATCTGCTGATTGCAGATGTTTTACACTTTGATATGGCCCAAAGTTGGCATAATCGATAGTCAAGCCAAAAAGCTGTCTGCAGCTGTTCAACATCATTCGAAAGATATGCCATCAATTTTATAAAGTGCAAAATATGTGTGTGTGTGAGGGAGAAGTGGAATGAAAGTTGCGAATATATATATATATATATATATTTATATAGATAAAAACCTACCTCAATATAATTGCATTACACGTGGTTGTCACTAGTGAAAAACCACACACGTAAAAACAAAAAAAGCGAGAAAAAGCGTAAAATAAAACAGGAAGCAGCAGCTGTCATACTCGGATAAACCACATGGGCCACAAGCTGAGAGAAATTGAGGCTGAGAGACTTTACCCAGCAATGAACCCGACTCATATCTAAAAATGACTTGGCAGGCGACTTTTCATATTTTTGCCCCGATCCGACAGCTTCTCGTCCAGGGCGTGAAAGTTTTCCCCAAATCCTTTTTCTTTACCTTCAGCCAGTGCACACACACACACATACACACTTCAAGTATGCTTAATGCCCCAGACTTCCCACTTCCGCCATCTTCAGCTTCAGTTTCCATGTTTGATGTGGTCTAAGAGTATGCAGCACAAATCACCAAAGCGCCAACGTCTGGAATTTATGCGCCATCTTAGAAGTATGCAGACGTGTGTGTGTTTGCGTGTGATCTCTGTGTGATTTGGTGGCAACACTACGAGTCTTAAGCTGACACTGATGTACGCCATTTGCCGTGTGGGCGTCTCAAATATATGAACGAGCATTGCTGCGAGGCATTCAAGCGCAAGCAGCAAGAGAAAGAGAGAGGGAGAGAGAGAAACATGGCTTGCCCATTAGCTCTTCAAAAAATTTCACTTCTTTCTACTACTTTTCTCCCCGTCACGAACTGTGTAAATATTTTTACAAAATTATTTTACGCTTGAATGAAATGAATCGAGAGCAACCGGTAGCGGAAATCACTTATGACATTTTCGATCTATTGATTTTTTATGCTTCAGCACACTTTTTTTTTGGCTTCGGGTTTGGGATAATGATTTGACAAAATGGCCACAGCTTAAAGAGGAGATTCTAGTACAACAAAAAGGGGTTGTGCTCTATAAAGTAACAGATTTTATGTTGCAGCTTACAAATATAAAATGCTTAGCCCATATTTTAGTCGATTTTCTAGACAATTTTTTTAGCTGCATAACAATTTCCTTTAAATTTAGTGTCTAATTTGAAGCAACTTTATGACGAAGCTTGAAAATGGATAAGTATATATTTATAACTTCAAATTAATAATGTTGAAATATAGCAACATTATTATTACCTAAATTGGCCAACTTCAATTTCAGTTAACTTAATCATTGCCTACTTAGTATGGCTTTTAGTTTAACAACTTCGAGTTGAATTATATGCCTCTCCGATTCACTTAACTTTGTTCGCAGAGAATTCCAGCAGATGCTTTGCCATGTTGCAACTTACACAATACAATGTGAACATGAACAATGTATCTCGATGCGTGTGTGTGTGTTGCAAATGTAGATACATAGATACTACTTGTAGTAACTGCACACCTGGCAAACTGATTGTAACTGCAATCAGTTTGGAAGTAAAGCAACGACTACTACAAAGGCGACGACGACGCCAACGATGACTGTTTGCCAAGTTGTAATAAAGTTTGGTAAACAAGTTGGGATGCACACACAATAAACATTGTGTAGAAAATGGAAACGCAATACTACACACAATTCCCATTCTCTGCACAACATATTCCCTAACTTATCTTAAATTCTAATGCAATTGGCAAAGCCAAAGCCAAAAGCAGAAACTGCCTGCCTGGCTGCCCGAGTTTGTTTGTAAAGATTTTATACTAATGTTCCACTATTTTTCTTGCTTTTCCTCTTTTTGCAGGTATGTAACAACCGCCATTTGCTATGATGCTCATTGTTCATACACCTGTCTACGTCTCTTTCTATGTGAGTGTTTCTGTGTGTAAGTGGCAAATGCATTATATTCTACATTTACCTCTTGTGTATGTATTAGATAATAAAGTAGTCGAAATCAGTTGCCAGAGTGAGAGAATGGGAGCAAGAGAGAGCGAAAGAGAGAAGGAGAGCGGCAAGTGATTCTCTGCTTCGCTTAACAAAGCGAATGAAAATTGTGTAGCATACTTTTTGGCGTGTGGTACGTGCCGCTTATCAAATGCATCAGACTTCATGCTCAGCACAACAACAAATTCTACATGAGGAAAAAAGGAAAACAAATACAAAAGAAAAGAATGAGAAACAAACCACACACAAAAAACCAAAAACAACAAAGCACAATTCTGCATTGCCTCAGCTTTTGATTGTTGATTTCTTTAGAAAGTACTCTAAATGTAGGATACTTTGAACTTAATGTTAAAAAATGAATGATAGTGCTTTATATACACAAATATAAAAGATTAAATTTGTATACAGTGAATAATGCTGTTGTTAAACATATTTAAAAACTTAATTTCTCCACTTAAATTTGGGTTTAAACAACTTCAAAATTATACTAATGAAATTTACTTTATTATTATTATGAATTATTAAATTTTGTGTCTGACATTTTTAATAATTTGGGTATTTCTTTTAAGTACTTGTACTTTTCGTCAATTTTAAAGTATAGCTTTTAATTTTATTTCAAATTGCAGCGCATTCGAAATTCGTTGTGTCAGCTTCAAATTTTTTTATTGTGTTGAATTTTATCTTCTATTTTTTTATTGTTGATTTGTGCGCACTGCATCAGTTTGTAGTCTTTTTGTGCTGTTGCTGGCATGTGAGTTGTTTGCTTCGTCTTTTTGCCTGTTTGTTTATTTAATGTTATTCACTTATCCTGCAAAAAAGCAGCTGAAGGAGCAGCCACTGAGCAGCCAGAATCGTGCCTTCAAGTGAATAAAACTGACTACAGAAGTACTCACATTTCTTCGTGATTGTGAATGGGATTCATTGAGCTATTTAAGCCAAGTGTTTAAATTACCACACATTAGGCCTCATTCATTAGTCGAGTTAACGCCTTTAATGAGATAGCTGTAAGCTAAGTGGCAAAGTCCAAGTCGTTTTCGGTTGCATATTTGCAGCAACAATTAACGGAAAATTATGTGCATAATTATGGGTCCGGCCTTTGGCTAACTGCAACATATTTGCTAATGCAATTATTGTCCATAATTATGCGTTTATTGCTCAAATGAAATCAAAGACAAGGAAGGCATGCACAAACAATGGCAGCGGCCAGAAAGGGAAATTATTTGACAAATCAAACGATCACAGAGTGAGGATGAAGAAGAGAGTCCCGATGGGCAATTGCGATTGCCACCGTTTGACTGCAACATGTCTGTGCCCTCCTGTCTCTCTCTGCTTTGATTGGCAGCATTCCTGCTGTGTCTGGTCTGTTTGTGAAATGTTCATCCTCCTCCCCTTCCCTTTAGAAAACTTCGAATCCCTATTATTGCTCGCAGTTCGCATATTTTGGGGACCAGCTGCGATTGCAATGCCGATGCTGCCAATGCCAATGTAGATTTGCGATTGTTGTGCGTTGTTGTGCATCGTCAGACGCCCGATTGCATTTTAATCGCGTTGCTTTTGGCCATTCGCATTGTGCCGAGCACAGTTAATAAACTCGCGGGCCAAGTGCATCAGCAATCAGCGTGTGGCATGCAACCGCAGTATGGAGCAACTGAATGAATAAAACCAACCAACAACAAACAGTTAGCAGACTGCAAATACTCGTATTTGGCGCATTTTCGTTGGCAAGTTTTAAACACTTTTCGGCCACAATTTTAACCCAAAAATTGCGTTAATTTATAACAGAAAGTTTTCAAATTTGCATTGCAATAAATGAAGTCAAACACAGCATATCTTTTTAATTTAAATTCATAAAAATATCTGTATAAAAATGAATTGAAAACCTCTTTAATTTTTATATAGAAATATACAAATTTAAAGAGAGCACAAGAAAATATAAATTGAGAATTACTCAATTACTTATAGATTTAGTAGGAAACTGTAACATATTTTGAACTTCCAATTAAATATTTAAAATACTTTTTAAAATATATTTTTAGCTTAACATAAATAATAAAAAAAACTACTTTTAAGCAACATATTTTCAACATAATAAAAGTACTACGATTATATAAAAATGTAATTATCTTGTCGCACTTATCAGCTGCATTCAAAAATTGTTTAGAATTTGTAGTTAAAAAGAGTCTCTTGTTTATTTAAGCGCTGAGCAAATCTTTGCTAATTGCATGTCATAATTTCAAGTGGGATCTCTTCCAAGTCATTGGTTCAGTTAGCTGGCGATTTGTTTCTGTCAAAGCTGCCACAAGTTTTGAATAGCAAAGTTCAATGCTGCAAAAAGGCAATGTCCAATGTCAAAGAGATTTTGCTGTTGTGGATGCCAGCTGTTGTTGTTGCCCGTCCACAAATCCACAAATCCGTCGCAGCTCTCAACGATTTATATTTGCCATTTCCTGCCACAACCAAGCACACACAAACATTGTCTAGTCTCTTGTGGCACATGTAAGCCAGCCACAGTGGAATAGTGTAAAATGACAACAACAAACAGCAGCAGAACAGCAGAAGGAGATGGAGATGGAAGGTGGAGGGCAACATCGATGTGCAAACATTAACCCCAAACTAAGTGAAGGTCTGCCCGACACTTTTCCTAGCTCGAGTTTTATTTTTGGCCTCTTCGGTTATCACAGACTCAGACTCAGAGTCTTCCCTCCTCCAGTTTGTCGCCTGCTGATTTGTTGCTGATGTGTTCTTTCACTAAATTCACTTAAATGCTTGTTATTTCCGCATGTCTCTCGCCAAGCACCTCTGCTGCAGCTGTAGTTACTGCCAGACTTGCCACACAAATCTTCTACTTGCCTTGCCATTTCTTTTGCTTGCTTTTTTTTCGTTTGCCAATTTGCACTTCATGAATAAGATAGTCGACAGGGGGAAGGGCGGAGCAAGCAGATGAGGAGATCGACTGCTGCCCCATTAGACAATTTGCACAACGAATCGAATCGCTACGAATCGAAATCGAAGGCGTTGCCTCAGCATGTGTCCCCTAGAAATTTTGTTTGTTGTTGCTGGCCAAGTTAATTCGCACAATGTTTCACAGATTGCTGCATTTTCTTCTTTGCTCTCGACTAAACATCCGTTGACCGTTTAAAGTTCTTTCAAGTGCGAGCATAAACAGCAGATTTTTTTGTGTTTTTTCTCAAACATTTTACCAACTTTAAGCTAAACACATAATACCACATTTGAGCACGTTCCTTGGCAAATTCTCGAACGCAATTCGCTTGAAATCATATGGCAATAAAACTAAAAGAAACACACTGTGTGCAACAGAAATGGGGCAAACGAAAAGGTGTTGCAAATGCGCTGCTGCATGTGATGCATTTTTGATGACACACTATATATAGGAAGTCCAATGAAAGAGAGCGAGAGAGAGAGAGAGAATGAAATGGAAACGAAATGTGTGCTTCAGAAGTTTGCTGAACCATTTTCAGTTTTCATTTCGTCTTGGCAATGTTTTACCTGTCTCGCATTAGAGTTCTTCTTTTTGCTTCCGTTTTCTTTTCTTGGGGTTTTATTTCAGTTTAAGCAATGTTGTCATATCACGGTGTCTTGATGTCTTTGTGCCAAACAAACTTTAGCAAAATATTTGCCATAATAATTCCCAAAGTTTTACTTATACTTTTGTCTTACTTCAAGAGAAATTTATATGGGAAAATAGAAAAATGGTTTAATAGTATTTATTTCTGAGTTGAAATGAAAAGTTTGGGGATTTAAGTAACAGCATTATTTACGTATTTTGGTTTATAGTTTTCAAATGTTAAAATAATTTTAAAGCAAGTAAGAAAACTAGAATCGAGTGTGCTATACTCTAATTGGAATAAAAGCACAACAGTGCGGTATTAATTTTAAAATATACCAAATTAATATACCACAAAAATATTAAATATATATATGCCCTATATGGTATATTCAACATATAGAGTGCAAAATTGTAGAATAAACCGAATTAATGTAACGCAAGAATACTAAAAATATTCAAAATAAAAATATTTGATATATTCAAAATAGACCATAGAAGGCCAAAAATGCTGGACTCTTAGCCAAAGCAACTAATACCCGTAGTAAGTAAGTGTTATTTCAAGTTGTGCAACATTAAACTCAATTTCTGAATCACAGTTTTTGCACTGATTCTAATCAGCTTATTGCGTCTTGTCCTGCAGCGTTTTGATCTTTAATAATCCCTACACCATCTAGTTAAACAGCTCTGCTAATGGCAATTTCCTGGCTTGTCTTGCCAGCGAGTAGCTTGCAGTTTGTTCACGAATCAAACACATTATGCTTGAAATGAGCTCAACAAGGGAGACGCAGCACATCATCGATTCTATTCACATTTGTCTCTTTCACTGCAATGCACATAAGCTGCAGACGGTTCGGAAATCATAACGCACTCAGAGTTCAGTTTCCCAATCAAACTTCACTTCAACTGCACACGACGAGGATGTTTTTGGGGGAAGTGGAAGGAGAGTTGTTAGCTGGGAACAAAACCTCAAAATCGCCGAGTGTAGTGAATGCAAACGCAATAGACGCAGAGTCTCGATACAAAACTTGGCTCCTCTCGTGCTTTTCCTCTCGTTGTTGTTGTTTTTGCCTGGCAGCGTCGTAGTTCATGGAGCATAAAATGAGGTTATGCTCGGGCTGCTGAATGCTGGCTGCTGGCTGCTGGTTACTGCCTCATGCCTCACAGTCTTGTCGCTTGCCTCTTGGCAAGAGAGTAACATGTTTCTTTTTGCCTTCTGTGTGATTTATGAAGAGCAATTTTAATGACATTTCCCGACAAGAGTATCGACACAATAGCTGCAACGCTGCCAACTGTGCAACGTGCAACATGCGGCAAGCAGACTCGTTGTGGGTGCCCATCGACTTTCAGGCAAGTTGCCAGTCATGCGTGCGCCTCATAAGTGGCAGACATCGACATCGAGAGAGACGCTGCTGGACACACCTCAAACATGCAACATGCCACATGTCCAGCTCCAGTTTGTGCCACACTTTGCACAAATAATCACAGCTCATAAATTCGCCTTCAGTTCAATTGTCTCGCGAGATAAGCATAAGTTTAGTTGCTGTTGTTGTGATGCTGATGCCGTTTTATTGGGTCAGTTGCATGATTGCGCAATCTTTTGGCATAAACTGCACAATCATTTCAAGTCCAGTTCAGAGTCTATTGTCTTTTTATTTTTTGTTGAAAAATCAGTAAATAAATAACCCAAATATGTATTGCAGTTTGTCAATAGTTTTTTCCTCCATCCTTTACTTTTGGTCATTTCCATTTCAATTGCCTTTTGAGTGGAAAAATATGCAAATATCAACGAGGACAGACGAGCATGAGAATTGCTGCAACATCGATGTGCGGCAGCAGCAGCAGCAACAGCAGTAAATTGCAGTTTGCCAAAAACATTTTACCATTTGTTTGCTGCCCCCTTTAGTCCCCCTTTCCCCTCTCTTTCGCCAACTGCTTTCTCATACAGTTTGCTGTGGGAAATTTATGAGCAGAAAGCTGCAGCAATTTTAATGTGTGGAAATGAGAACTCTATTGATATATCGATATGCACATATTATTGACAGTAGCAATTGCAATATGTTCACTTATTGTTCAGCTATTCGGTTCTGTTATCCAATCAAAAGCGACAAAGAAATGGAGCTGAATGCAAATGTGGCCAGCATAAGAAATGTGGCATGAAATCACAAAAAAGGCTAAAGAAAAAACAATTATTTTGAAAGCAAAATTGAGTTACGAAAATCAAAGAAGATTTAACGATAATAAGTGTAGAATTTATCATATTATTGCTAAACCAAATAAATGCACAAATATTATAGATAAGTTGCTTAATTAATTGACAAACTCTACTTGAAAGTGGAATATCATATATCGATTGTGAAAATTATTAATTAATGCCCAAACTTTGGTGACAGCAAGATAAACTCTTCAATATAAATCGAAGCTTTATTGAAAGTTTATTAAGAGAATTATTAAATATTTGTTCAGAATATGTTCTGAATTTTGCATAACTGCATCTAATTAAATGATATCCATTTTCAGCACAATTTAACATATACTTCTTTAAGAAGTTTCATTGCAGCAAACTCTTCATTACTTCACTTTCTTAAAGCACCTTTGGAAAGTTAGCTTCACTTAGTTTGTTCAAGTTTTGTGTGCGGCACTTTAAATTAATTTCAATCTAAAAATTACGCAATGCAAGCAACAAAAGCAATAAATAACAATTCGATGTTCTTATCACATAATACGAAGCCCATAGTCAAGGCGAGGCCATAAATCAAGTGGAAAGCGCTTTCTCCCCTGCTCTCAATGTGTCTCTCTCTTTCTCTCACTTGTCTGCAGTACTCGTTGTTGTTGTTGTTGCTGTTGATATGGGTATGCGAGTGTAAAATCTAACAACGGCGTCGCGTGAATAATTAAAATGAATTGCCCAAAGTTTTTCTTATAGCACACTGCTCCCCCAATCCTCAAAGTTCGATAGCATTTCCCATTATTGCTTTTTAAAGTCGTCTAGCCACACATGTGTGTGTGTTGTGTGTGTGTGCGTGCGAAATGGATGAACATTTCTAGCATAATATTTTGATAGCCTCTCGCCAGTCAAAGCAATAAATAAATTAACACCAAAAGCTGATGATGCTGATGAGGATGCACCGACAAAAGATGAATGAAAAATTTCGTCTGACAGCTAATCGGTTTTCCACTTGGCTTTTCCAAATGGCCATCATAAGAGGCCATAAGGCGGGGTATTAATAAGCTTTTTATGATCTATAATTTGTTCGAGTGTTCGAAATATGTGTGTAGCCATTGAAAGAATATGCCCCTTTTTGTGTTGTAATTTGTTGCATGATTGATTTTTCTTTGCACTGTTCGATTTTTCTTTCTTTGTGTGGTGGATTTTCTGGTGTTGTTTCGTTTAACCCCATTAATCAATGGGTTGCCCCGTTTTGTCTCGCTTTGCATATTGCAATTCGTTGCGCTTGAGAGCGATATCACCAGTAGCAGCAACAAGAACAACAACAACAATCACTTGTGCGTTGTTGTGTTTTCGGGTTTTGGATGCGCTTGGCTGTTTGAGATTTATGACCCTTCAAAATGCAATTAAATTTAATTGAAGCGCGAAAAAACGCACGCGATTGTTTGTCTTTTTCACACGCCCCAAACTGCTCTCTCTCTCCTTTTCTCTTCTCTCTGCATTTCTTTTGCTTTGGGTATTGCGACAACTCTGGCTGCAATTTTGGAGTCACTCATACGCCCAGTTGGCCGTTTAATTAATGGGGCCAAATGCGTTTGCAGTCGCACAACAAGTACAAAAAACAAATTTAACACAAATCTTTTGCAATTGTACATTCAATTTCAGTTCAGTCTACCGTTTTTTCTCTTTTTGAGTGTTTTTCAAGCACTTTTGTTATTTGCAGTTTTTAGTTTTGATAAAGTTTTTCAGTTGTATTTTGCATTTATGTATATTTTCTTTGGCCGTTTTTCATGCTTATCATTTATTCATTATGTGCTCTCTTGCAAGCCTGATTTATTGTTGAATCCGACAAGTACATTCATTCCTCAACAATTCAACAATATTTGCATTGAGGTGTGAAAATGAACATTTAATTATTTAAACAGATGCTGTTTTTGTTGCTGTTTGCTGCAGCTGTTGTCAGTTGTTCTTGCATTGTTTGTATTGTGGTTGGATTTGCGGTTGTCCTTTTGTGGTTTCAACTATTCAAGTCAAACAACAGTCGCAAACACTCTTTTTTGTGCAAAGTGAACAATTAAACTCATCGTAATGAAATTTATAGTGAAGATATTCAATTATTAGCTATGGGCTTTCATTGAGTGAAATTGCACAAACAATTAGATTTATGCAGAAATCCTATTGTACGCAAAAAGGCTTTAGCATTGCCAACAAGGATATATTGAATTATTTATGATTGTCAATATTTGTGAAAAAGTAAAAAAGAAGCCGGGAAGAACAAAGTCAAAAGACAACGACACCGAGAACGACAACAGCAGCAGCATCTTCATAAAAAGAAATAATAATATTTACAATAAATAAAAGCGCACAAACATCAAATCACAACAGGGATAACAACAAATATTTATGACGCGGCAAAGTGAAATATGAAAAGGGGCGGAAAACGCACAATGAACATAGTTGGATTTTAGCACGTACCACTGACGGGGAAAATGAGGAAAAAAGCAGCCAGCAGTCGTTGCGAAATTGAAAAGGACAAGTTAAGCGTTTAGGACCTCAAGTATAAAAATACAAAAAATACACAAAAAAAAATATGAAAAGAAGTGAAAGAAAGAATAAAGAAACGAGTGGAAAAAAGGCTCTGCAGCAGCCGCATAAAACGTTGGCTAATAGAAAAAGAAAAGGCAGCGGCAAAAGCCGCATAATAAATCATGGCTGACTGGCTTTGGCTTGACTCGGTCTTGGTCTTGGTCCCGGCTGCAGTGGCCAGGAGGACATAAAGGACATTCGCATGTTCATAAAAAGCTAGTAATACAAGTATATACACACAAGTATATATGTAGCCATGTAGAATATGAAAAAGAAATGAGAAATAATAGCAAATAACCAAAGCTATAGTCAAAGCGCAAAAGCAAGCGACAAAGTCAATTATGCAACAAGCAAACTGAAAATGGAGACGGACGGCAGCCGTTATGCTTTAAATAGACTGCTGCTGCCAAAGCCAGACGGTATTATTGAAATATTAATGATCCAACATTATTAAAAACTTCCAAGCAGAGCAGACAGCAGCAAGACAGAGACAGCGGAGACAGGCGAGACATAAAACCAAATCGTTGGCTGCAAAGTTTTCTGTTACGAAAATCGAATTGCAAATTGCAATCAAAACTTAATCAGTTTAGAGGCTTAGACTTGACTAGCGAGCTATAGACAGTTCCTCGCTCTCCTCTTTCTAGCATATTATTTCCCTTCAGCCAACTTTCGACTGTTATGTCCCCTTTTAGCTATTTGCGCAGCTTTTCATTAGATGAAAAAGCGCGTGGCAAAAGCTCTGCCAAAAATGTGAATATTTTCGAAAATTAAAAGGATTTTGCGCGTCAATATTGACACAAGACTCCAGCGGGCAGCGCTTGCTTTGACTGACTAACTGAATGAATGACTGACTGACTGACTGGTCGGACATGCCAGCACGAATTTCGAGGGATTGTTTCCCATGGCCAAGCCAAACGAAAGGCAAACACTCATTCAGCAATTTCGAGTGCCTGAGTGCAGCAACCAGCTTTTTATTCATTTGCTCTGCCTTGCTTGTTTTATTTTTATTAGAGTATCCCATGGTTATGATGTGTGCCACAATTCACAAGACTAAAGATATATACATATATTTGCCATTTTGTTGAGCTGACAGAATTGCAGCAAATTTTAATGGGTTATTTGAGTACTTGGCTATCTATTTACTATACTATATGTAGCTGCAGTTGATTGATGATGAAGCACAGCACAAGCTATGGGTTAAACGAGAAGTTTAGCAGTAAATGAATTCAATTTGTATGGACAGAAAATTTAACAATGAAGTTAGTTTTAAGAGATATGAGAAGTACTCTTCTAATATTTCCTAATTTAACAAATCTATTACTTAATTGAACTTTGATGGACTATCAATATATTTTAGAAATCTGGTATGCTTAGTAATCTTCGGTATATTTTGGTATGAACTTTTATATTAATATACCACATATAGCTTTTGGTATACTGAAATATGTTTGCAATAAATTAATTTTGTATATTTTTTTAATAATACCGTACTTATATAGCCTTCGGTATATTTAAGTTTTCTGTGGTATATTATTATGGTATATTTTAAGAATAATACCATGCTGTATTGCTCTTATTCAAAATAATAATAACAATGAAATTCCATTATTAGAAATTACATTTAACTAAATTAAATTAAATAAATGCTGCAAATAATAAATTCAAATAATGGTTATAAATCTTTTATTTAAGTAGCAGAAATGTGAAACGCATGTTTCCTTGTATTCAATTAAAGTGTTATCAATCTTATGTCTCGTTTAGCTAATTGATTACTTACCACCGCAGTGTTATCGCAGCTGTTACTGTTTGGCGTTAAGCCCAAATCTCACCTGCGTTCCCCGTCAGCTGAAATAAATCATAAGTCAGCCTACATACAATATATATAAAAAAAGGGAGAAAAGAAACGCTGTAAAAATTAGCGCAAAATAATTACGTGACTTGTCAACTAATTACAATATTACGTCCATCGGTGGACATCCCGTCGCTATACGCTTTTTGTCTCCTGTTGCCAATCTCCAGCAGTTATGAGCACCCCAATGTCACCTCCCCTTCTCCCTCTCTGCTCTAACTACCTGGCTGGCTTGGTAATTAACGCGTGTCATTTATGCGTGACAGCGAGGAAGAGCAGCTCATAAAAATGCCACGCGGGCGACACGCGAACATAATTTGTTTAAGGTGCCTGTTCCTCTTCTCCCTTGCTGTTGTCATTTTTATGAAAATTCTGCAATAAATTAAAAATTATTGCCATACTTTGTTTCTTGTTTCTGTTTCTTTTTTTTTCAGTTCTCAGTTCAGTGTAGCTTAATTTTATACATATTCCTTATTATTTTCATGCCATTCTTGCTGCTCATTTTATGTAAATGTTGCGCACAGGTGATAAAGTTGGCCATTGCCGTGCTCCATTATTCATTGTAGCGCCATCAAGGATGCTGTGCTTCTCGGTGTTATTACAATTTATGCAGCGGCATGTGCAGCAGCCAGCGAAGCTGACTAAAATGATGGCCTATTTGTTGCTAGATTACAACGGAGTCCCCAGAGATCATTTCGATGAGCTAAGAAGCCATTTTCGGAATTTAAATTCATAATAATATTAGGTATTAAATAGACAATTGAAGCGTGAGAAAAGCGATAATACTTTTGATTAATTCACAGTCTAGTCGTTATACTTTGACTTAGTAAATAAAAGAGAATTCAATTTCTATATTCTTAAATTTTCTATTAAATTTCCTTACCGTGCTTTAACATTTCTTCATCCCATATTCATTTCTAATCTATTGTTTAGCCATCAGCATATCCTGACTATATTTTTCTTTTCATTGAGAACCTTTTCTCTTAACCTTTTGCTAAAAATTACAACTCATTATGCGATCCGCCCAATTCGTTTTTTTCCTCAACGCTTTTTATATGCATTACGTCTCAATTTTTGTTTCCTTTTTTTTATTGAAATATACACGCAATGTTCGTAGCCAATCAAGTCGCCTCTTTCCACGGACGTAAACTGTGACAGCCTTAAAAAGCCTTTTTCGATTGCGTTTTGCCCATTTTGCGAGTTTGTCGTTTAGGGATAGAGCTGAAAAGAGGAACAATACACAAGCGTGACAACGCCAAATGTGACTTTGAAAATTTGATAAATGACCCAAAGTTCAGTTGAGACGAAGTCGACATCGACGACGGTCGCTGAATGTCTGGGAAATGAAATAAAAATCGAGCAATAGACCCAAAAAAAAAGAAAGCACCAAAAGCGGAACTGAAATGCCGCACAAGGAATAAGGAAACGCAAAAGAGAACTAAAAGAATGAATGAATGAGTGAGTGCATGAATGAGTGAACGAATCAATGGAAATGGAAACGTGCTAGGCAGCAAAACGCAAAACAGAGAAAAACACAAAGCGAACTCGCGACACTCTTGACAACAAACAGACGGCGACGATGGAAAACTGCGGCCCAAGGCAATATCAAAAGCGCCACATGTGCGTAGACTTTTGTTGCAGACTGTCGTCGTTCTTGTTGCTGTTGTTGTTGTTGTTGTGTGGATACATTTAGGCGCCCTCGACTTTGATTTGGCGTCACAGTCGCAGTCAAAGTCAAAGTCAACTCGACTCCAGTCGATGCGAGTCATTCTTCATTTGAAATGCCGGCAGCGTTGTCGTTGTCGTTGTCGCAGGGAGCTGCCACGCCCCTCGTAAAGCCCACACACACATACATTGAAACACTTCTATCAGTGGCCAAATTGGCTTAGGGATCTTGAGTTCTTAACTGAAAATTGTTCGACATTTATTTTGTGCTTATTTGATACTTTTTGCTACTTTCTGCCTACTTTCTTGCGAGTCGTCTCTTTCCTTTCCCCTTCTGTCTCGGGCCACATCAAATATTGATATTAAAAAATCGCATCACGTCGCTTAAGTTTGTAAATAATGTTCTGGAAAATTTATTAGCCAAGAACTTAGCAAGGTTGCCTTCCCAGCCTATTGACGAGCCATTGAATGCCTTTGTCGTCGCTCGTTGGCTGCGAGTAAATGTGATTTTCTTAAGAATTTACTGCCATGCTCTGGGCATGGGTTAGATGTTGTCTGGCAAACTAAGAACGAGCTGTCAGGTAAGAGTGAAAGCGAAAGGCTCAATGAATTTTAATGCGATTGCAATTGGCAATTGATGAATGCATATAATTGGGTTTTAAATTGAAGTATAGTGGGAAATTGTTGAAGGGATTTCTATTTTTGGAAAGTTCTTACAACTTTCTATACATAATTGAATATGGATAGACAATATTCATCAATTTCAAGAAGCATTATTTATTTCATTATAGAAACTTTACCGTCTTCCAGAATATAAGTGACGTTTAAAAGAATCAACGTTTTTATGCATTTAACTCAAACATTTTCGATCGAAACTTTTTGTTTGCTCCCTTTGGCGCTCTTTAATAATTCTTTTAATTTCATTATTAGCTTACAAATTGATCAGAATTTCTTATGTGGTTTTCAAATCCACTTTTCTTTCATAATCTAATTTTAAAATGAATTGAGTATTGACAGATAATATTCATCAATTTCGATGCAATATTTATTGATGATTACTTGCTTAAACATTCTCGGCTGAAGTATAATCTTTCTTTGCTCCCTTTACTACACATTTCATATCAATTTAATCAGTCCCTAATGTTGTTTTTCAAATCCACTTTTCTACACATAATCGATCTTTAAGCTCTTATTTCAGTCAATGTCATTTCATTTAATTGCAACTATTTGCCAGTTGTAGCTTTTAGCTTTCTGAATCAACTTCCGCCACGTCTTTTATTGCTGCTTTCACTCAGTTAATTTTGCAGACTGACGTTAAAACAAAGACTCCAAAAAAAACGAGGGTCGAATTGGCTCACTTAAAATGCCAGACACAAAACTGGCCTGCCATTGCATTTGGGGTTGATAGCAAAGAAAAGAGGCAACGGAAAAAAAGAAGAATTAATTTCTTCTTTAGATAGAGCAAAGTTGCTTGCAGACTCGTAATCAATATAATTACAATGGCTATTCGAAAATGTCGCACACGTAGTTGCGGCATGCGGAAGATTGTGATAAAGCGGGAGGGAGAGAGAGAGAGAGTAACGAAAAATTGGGCAACTTCGAAGGCACGTAGCATTTGGCAGAGCAACAGGAAATAATACACATACGCACTGTGAGCCGTATCGAAAATTATAGGCAAACATTTGGCAAGGGGCATGGGCAGGACGCCAGCACTTTGCGGGGCAAGTAATTGACAAACATGCCACATGCTACTAAACACAAATTAGAGAAGCTGCTGCGTGCAGCAGCCCGTGGCAATCAATTGATTTTAGCCAAAACACAATCGTACTGCTGCCATGACTAGTTTGCCACCAGTCAAAATGTCAATTAGTCGGACGGGGGGGCAAGCAGCAAGGTTTTGGGGCACAACAAATGATTGGCCATTTGCATTTTTAGACAGTTACACACTTTTTTGTTCGTCACTTCAAAATGAGTTTTATGCAAATGTTTTTTTTTCTTTGCGGTTTATATTTAAATTTCAACAATAATGTGCGTAAACATTTTACGCCTGAATGGCTTTAATGGCAGGGAGAATGGCCATTTTGTGTCTCATTGTTGTCCATTTTGTGAAGAGAGAGACAGAGAGAGCGAAAGTCATAAAAACATTACGCCCAATAAAATAATTTCCTTAATGATGTTGCCATTTTTGGGAGGCTGGCCAAAAAAGCGTCGCAAATTTTATATGTTTGTTGCTGCTTTGGCAGCACTCTCTCTCTCTTGGTTGGTCATTTGCCAGCCATATAAATTAACTGCAGCTGCTAGACACTGGACTGTCAACAGCTTTCATTCTCTTACTCTGCTTTCCTCTCTCGTTGTAGTTTATGCAACTACTTCTCGAGCTTCATTTATCAGCCTCTGCCTCTATCCATTGTCTTATAAATTTGTTTTTATTTTGTTTCTGTTTTTTTTTTCTCTCGCTCTCTACTATGGCTGCCTTGGCTTCGTTTATTATTGGAAAATTCGGTTGTGGAGCTCGTTTATCAATGCGCCATTAAAGTGCGCTGCCATGTGGCGCCCTCTGTCGGACATGGCGTTTGCCAAATTGCAATATGGCGAATAGCAAATGGCGAATGGTGTTGCCTGCATATCCGTCGAATGACAAACGTTTTGTTGTCCTGCCAGCAGCAATAACAGCAACAGCAACAACAACCTCAGACTGTCCACTGTTCATACAACGAAATGTTGCGTTATACTCTATTCTTGTTGTAGTCAGAGTTGTTGCTGGCTGCAACTAATATCCGTTTCCGTTGTAGACAAAATGTGTTGCCATTTATAATGTCAAGTGCTTGGCGCATACTACATGTCTGTGTATGAAAGTGTGTGGACGTGTGTGGCAAATATCATGTATTGGAATGTGGGTGCATAACAAGCACACAACAATTTGTTTGCCTCCGCTCGTTGCTCATCTAACACTGCTCGCAATTTGGCAAATATGGAAAATATACGGATCAAAAATTCATTATTGATATTAAAAGAAAATTTACTTCTTTTTTTTTTGGTATTTTATTTAAATCATTTGTGAATATTAGTTGTAAAAATTGAATTACTAAATATTTGTTGCCTTAACTAATTTTATTTATTTTTGCAATTTAAAAGAATGACAAAATATTGCATAGAAATTAAATATGAGAACGCATTAAATTTTCTGCACAATAATGATAATGTGTTATACAAATATTAAAAAAAAAAGCGATAACCATTTATTATTCCATATGTTGTATTATTTTTCATTGCTAAACGATTTGAATAAATGCCATATTTTTTTATTTATTAAATAAGCAATTGTGAAATGACAGAACAATTTCAATAGTTCAATTTTCATTTTAATTTGTGCAGTTTGTATTTCAGTGCTACAATTTCAATTTAATTGCTGCCATTTATCCTTTAGCAGTTCGCTGCCTGCATTTGGCAAATGTTGCAATTTGTTTCGCTTTATGCAAAAACTAGAAAAACTTCCTTCCTCTCTTTCTCTCCCGCTGTGCTGGAGGTGTACAATTCATAACGTTTTGTTGGGGGCTGGCCAGAGAGCATCAAATGTGGCAGCGACAGAGACAAATGAAGTTATTGAAACCTCATTATAATGGCACAGACGAAATGCGCCAAGCAAATGTGAAACAGATGGAGCTAGCTATCGTAGAGAGAGTGAAATATAGAGAATAGTTGGTAACAGGCGGCAGAGGAGAGCTCAGTGGCTAATGCAATTCATCAAATGTCAAAATGCACTCGAAAAATCAACAGCCAAAAAAAATCCAAGGCATTAATCAGACGGCACAACACACACACACACTAAGTCATACAATTGACCAGGCGGAAAAGCAGCGGGAAATGAAAGAATAAAACACTTTGGGAAAGAGCTTTAAAGTGGACGTTTGCTAGCTAGAGCCTGGCTGGCACTTTGTGAAACAATTTTTCAAAAAATTAGCCAAGACATTGGCCTGGCATTGGTCCGTATCTGCTTAGCCGCCAGACAAGATGCTCGACGACCCAATCGAGCACGTCCAAAACTAATTTCTCTTGATTACGCGAGGGAGGCGAACATGAAAATGGGGAAATGGCAACTGGGAACTGAGAACGCAGATGCGGCACCAAATTGGCTTTAGCACTTCACAATTTTCAACTGCAGACGCCGACAAACTAGCGATGAGCGTGGAGACATGCCACAAAGAGGTGCAACGCCATAAATCGATTAATATAAATAAAATGTCTGGGGAATACTTCGAACAACTTGATCTTACTTATTTGCTAGTTCTGCGTGCGTGTCACGCGCTCATCTCTAGTCGCAAATGTCGTCGCCTCGTTCACTCATCACTTCAGCGGTTCCGTGTGTCACTCGAAGACACGCGCCACGCCCCTTACACACTTTGGCTGCCACTTGAAATCTTTTGAATTTGTGACTCGCCGCCACCAAATATGAAAAATCATTTGAATATTTTCCCTCGCCTGCTGTGCGTCACCCAATCTTCAAGTGCCTGTCAAAATAATTAAACGAAATGGCCCCAAGACACAGAAATGTGCTGCAAGCTTATCACAAGCCAACCAGCTTCCACAGATTTGACTAATGTTGCATTTACAACACGCCTCGCAGCCTCCGAGTGCAGCCAAGTGCGGAAATGCCAGTTAATAATAAACGACAACCACGACCACGATGACTATAGTATTTAGTTTTGCTGCTTCTATAACATTATTTTTTTTTTTATGAGCTGCGTTGATTAATGGAAGGTTACGTGATTTCTGGCATAGTTTAGCGATTAACAAGGCAGCATCGGGATTCTGCTTCTGGGTGCGTCTGAATGCGGGTTTCTAGCTTCTTCTTCTTCTTCGCATACAGTTTAATGAACTTTTGCGCTGCTGTCAGCAACTTCGAAGTTAGCAATGTGGGTGGGCAACGACGCAAGGCTTTTAATAATAGTCAAACTAGGAGAGATACAGCGACAGCAGACAGTTAATTGAAATGATGGCTCTGCTGTAATTGAAGGCAACACCACAATTTATGCTCTAATCAGAGGCTGTGATTAGATTAAAGCGCCAGCTGTAAATGCCATAAAACCTAAGACAAACAGCCCTCGAATTGAATATAATTAAAGAGTTTCTATGATTAATTGTATATATGCAAGCAAAGATAAATAGTAATGCTGTGATTTATATTAAAATCTGGTAATATTTAGAGACATTTAACAAAAAATATTTTGGTGACATTTTAGCATAATTAATGAAAATTATGTCTTAAGAAAGTTATGTGATAATAATAATAATTAAACAGGGAAAATTTAAGATTTAATAGAGTATTAATACTGATAAATACTTTACCATAGAACCTGTTCGCGCTTCCTTCTAAAGAAAGTAATTTAAGGAGTTTTCTCATTAATTATAAATAAAGAGATATCCTTTACCGTAAGTAAAAGCCTTTTATTTGTTATACCCTCTTCCAATGTAGGAAATGTATGTAACAGCCAAACAGCGTCATCTCCGACAGAAATATACTATATTTCAGTATTTTGCGGCATATTTTTAGAATATACATGAAGCGAGTATGTCGCAGTCAAGCAAACTCTACTGTAGCTTTCTTTCTAAAATACATTTTTGATATTCGAACATTACAGTTGACATTTGTGCTCCCCTGCTTTATATCCTTTTGCTTAATTATCTGTCACTTAGCTAACCTTTTGGCCCAATATATATTTACATTAAAATTTACCCCTGTTTTTTCTGCTTCTTTTTCTTTACAGGTATGTTATTCGACAGCGAAAGGGTCACTTTAACCTTTTTGACAGTCAGATCACGCCTGACATCCGTCTGGTCTGGTCTGGTCTGGTTGGTTACCCCTCTTGATGTGTATCGTGTAAGTGCCAGACACTTTGACCTGCACATACACACACACACATATAGATGAACCGAATCACCTGCAATGCCAATATTTATACACACACAGGCACAGGCAGGAACACATGCTGTAAACAAACAAGTGAGTCGAGTCGAGTCGAGTCGTAGCAATCCTCTGACAATCCCTCAACCAAAAGCTGTTAAGCTGTGCGTTAAATTGCTAAAAGCCTTCGCAGTTGGCTTAAACTAAAAGCTGGCACAGCTCAGGGTCGGTTTTTGGCTATTAATCAACTAAACGTTTGCAACTATTTCAAATGGCCAGCCCCAATAGCGAAAGAGAGAGAGAATGGAGAGTGTCGAGCAAAGTTGAAAGTAATCAAAATTCTGGTCCGTGGTTCGTTTTAACCCTTTTCAGTTTGGCCATAGAAAAAATGTCAACTGAATCGGGTTTTTTTTTTTTTGCCTACACTAAAAATTCATATGGCCTGAAAAAGAGGCGGCAAAATTTGCTGCACATGTTCATCAATCAAAGCTGTAAGCCAGCCTCAATGTTTGTTTTATTATTTTTTTTTATTTTTTGTGGATGCCTCTTTTGTTTTGCCACATCACATCGTCTGGCCAAATATGCAAATATTGTAAACATTTTCCGTTCAGTTTTCAATGCGATTTCCCAGCACAGAGTTTATTGAGTTAGTTGTCGACCTTTGCCAGATAGATTTGTATTCAGTTTGCAAAAGGGTAGAAAGGGGAATTCCCCTTGTGCTACAACAAAGGACGCTTGTTAAAAGCTTTCACGCTTCCTGTACACCGTTTGGCAACTACGCAGAGAGTGAAAGAGAGAGAGAAACAACAATTTTGTCGCCTTGTCGCGCTTTTGTGTCATTGTCACCGTTGCCTAATTGCACTAACCGCACAGCACACACACACCTCTCACTCCCCTCTGTCTCATCCCCACATTCTTTCCCCTTTTAAGGTTGCAAGCAAATAAAAAACACTTGAGTGTCATTTGGTATTTTTTCTGTTCCCCCTACTTCTTCACGCGTAATGAGTGCGAAACGGACAAAGCGAACAATGCATTGGTAATTGTATGTGGTTCTTCTCTGTGTGTATGTGTGTGTTTGCAATAGTGTTTGTATAGTATGTGTGTGTGAATTCCTATTGTTGTGCGTAGTTTTTGAGGTCAGCACATATTGTTCTCCGAGTGTTAAGTTTATCGGCTGTTAAATCACTTTAATGGCCTTTGTTGTGCCAACTCGACGCCGTTTTGCTTCTAAGACATCGAGAGAGATTATTTGCCATAGATATATAGCATATATATAACGGTTTCATCAGCAATCGATAAACACAATGCAACTTGAGTAGATAAAAGAATATTGTGTATAAAACTTAGCTTCAAGTTTAGAAAACGAAAAGTTGTTCTATCTAGAAAAGAAATATTAAATTAAAATTGTTCTTGGCCAAATATATACGATTTGTATGGCTAATAATTAACTACCTGTGCATACAAAAATATTAATTTAATTTATATATTCACATTTTCTCTGTTTTTATCAAGAGCATGTTTTGCTTTCTTCTTTAGATAAAAGAAGATTTGTTTTGTTTCTTAGATAAAAAGCAGAGAAAATGTGAATATAAAATTACCCAACTAATTAATTTTCTAATATGAAAGCCACGACTTGAGCACATCTTTTCTTTCTTATATTGTCATAAGAGTACTCCAACTTTATTCTTATCACTGAAATGCCTTCACTGCACACTCAACATTAGAAGCTTAATAAGCATACATCCTTTTTGTGCAGCATATTGTTTGATCTTCTAGTTATTGTAGTATTCCTTATGCTCTAGCTTTTGTCTAGCAACCCTTTCTATGCTATTTTCCTCCACCTCTAGCAGAACAAACAAGTCTAGCAGCTCTCATTTCAATCCACACTCTGTGGCCACTCGTAATATTATTTAATTCCTGTTGTTGGTACCTTTTTCAATCGCCTTTGTTCCCCAGCTTAATCCCCAACAAATGTGCCTTATCTTTGTGTTTTGGATTTCCAAGCAACTTCGAGAATATGGCAGCAAAAAATAATCTCCACGTCGAGCTAGACAAACGATGAAGCACAGAAGGAGAAAAAAACAATTTTATGAAAAACACACACATATAATTCATAATTCGTTTTTAATAACAACACAACAACGCATCGAGGGAAAATGGAAAATCCCGAGATGGTAAAACATAGAATAATAGAGTGAGAGAAAGAGAGGGTACTTAAACACACGTGCGCTTTATCACACAGAAAAAACGACAGGAAATAGAAGTCGTGGCAAAGAACTCCTTGATAGAAACAAAAAAAAAGGAGGGAGAAGGTCGGAGACTGCGAGACTCGTTTTGTCTCTGCTCATATGCATGCTGTGGAAAAGTTTTGTGGAAAAATCTCTAGCTCCAAATCCACAGTTTCACATTCGTACAGTTGCCATGCAAAAAAGCTGCACAAGCTGCAACCGTGTGCCGTTATCTTAAGCGTCGCCATATGTGGCATAGCTGTGAGCTACTATGACTTTTCCTCAAGTTTCTTTAGCCTTCCTTCCACCGGCTAGACACATTTGTCATTTTATTTGACTTGTCGCCGTTGCGACGCTGCCACCTGAACAATGAATACTTTTTCCTAAGAGTTTTTCTTTCCATTGCAATTTCTTTTGGCTTTATAGTTTATTCAACGAATGTGAATAACAGAATTGAAGCTAATAATCACAATTAACTTATCTGTCTCAACAATATTTATAACTTTACTATATATGATTTCTCAATTAAGTTAAAGTTGGGTATAATAAATCAATTAGAATGCTGTAAATAATATTTAGAAAACTGACAGATTTCTTTTTATTAACACTTTAATGATTTTCTGTCAGCTTTTATTACTTTGACTATTTGCTATCAATATATCATTCAAGTTTTCAAAAATTCTTTAATATCGCTGCAATTTATCAAGAAATTTCAACTCAAACTTTTCCCCACTCAAGTCATTTCTTTGTGCTCTTATTGCCGTCAGCTGGTATTTATTGCCACACACTAACCGCAATTGCCTGTTTTATGAGGAACACCCAGAGAGTGTGGCTTAATACCCCCGCCAAGTTATCCCCCTAACTGACCAATTGCAGAACATAAAAATTATGTTTAATAAGTATAAATTATGATCGAAGACTGATTTGCTAATCTTTTTAATCTTATCGTATCGTTAACGACGCACACGAAATCCTTCACTAAAGTGCACTTTTGGTTAGCCTTCGTCCTTCCTGCCCCTTGGCTTAGAGTATTCCCTTTCTTATAAAGGGGGCACTCAATGCATCATTCGATTCAATGGCAATGGCAATGACATTGCGCGGCGCTCAATTCTCTAATCAATTTGGTAAACATCTGTCGTGTCCAGGATCAGGATAAGCAGCGCTGCTGCAGCACACGCGACAACAACTCAGCACAGCATCGACAACAGCATCGTCCATCGACGGCTGCTGCACATTATCCCATTTTGTAATGCACACGTAGACGATTCCCAGATGTCTCTCGCTCTTTCTCTCGTGTTTTTTTTTTCGAGGGTTGATGACAAAACGTCTGCCGCACATTTTTCAATGCTGCTGCCCTTGTTACCCCTCATTTCGTTGTTTCCTTGCTTCCCTTGCCACACTGCCACAGCCGTTGGCATAGTCCAAGATTTTAGTTTCCACATAATTCGACTGCTACTGTGTGTGTGTGTGTCTCATTAACACTTCGATTACCGACACGCCACTAGAGGGTTGCTTTGCAAGAATGTGTTTTATCCCCAGCAGCTAAAACAATTCTTTAGTTTATGGTCTAGGTAAATAATTTTGAACATTCGTTGTTATGAAATGCTTAATGAGGCCTGACGTGCACCGGGAAATTTTATGTTACTGAAAATTTTTCAATTAGTTGAAATTTATGTGACGTCCACGACAGGAAAAATAAAATGTTTAGCTTGGAATGCACTTCGACTTGAGGTTTTTGTAATTTCCATTTCAATTCCAGTTTTTAGTTAATTGTGAAAAATTGCCAAGTGTGATATGAATAATATTGTAGGCAGGAAGGCAATTAGTTAAGTTGTCACAGCGAACGGAAGTCAAAAAGTGGGTTGAGGTTAATAAGAGTTGAATTAAGGGTAGACAAGTTTATTTCTAAAAGTTTCAGTTAAATTTAAATAACTAGAATAAATGAGTATACCTTTTCTAGTTTCAAAAGCGTCTACTTTAAGTCTTATATGCTCCTACTTTCTTGCCTATTTAGCTTCTTTATCATTCATAATTAACACAAAAAGACCACCAAAGTTGGTAATGAAATTTAATGTTGGCTGTTAAGTCAACACAAACTGTAGTTATGAAGATTGCAATAAAATATAATTTATTTCAAGGAAATATGAGTAAGAATATATTAAATTTTATTAGAATATGCGTATTCATTAAGTAAAACATTCAAAGTAAATTTAAATTAAATAAATTGTTAAAACTGTAGTTTGCAAAAATATTTGAAGATATGCAGTAAAATAGAATTCCCTTAAATTTAATTTCAAACTTAATTTGAAATTAATCCTATTTCCCCTTGACATTTCAATACAATAGTTGTTCCCAGCAGCTGCTACATTGTGCCTTGTGCAACTGCAACATCTGCCCCCTATCGCAAGAGGTCCCAAAGTGATTTGGCAATGCACAAATCCCATTATATTTGAGCCATTGCCAATTGCTGGCCATAAATCTCGTCGCTGCAACGCTGAAAGTAAATCACAATGTAGCCAAATAAGGTCCGATCGGGTCACGTGCCTCTGCCGCACGTCACCTTTCACACAGCAGGCATGAGACGGCAAACAAGAGTGCAACATGCAACATGCCACAATGAGGCATGAAAGATTGCAACAGAGTAGATAAAGGCGCCTGGGTTAACATGTTTATGCCCATCCATAGGGGATCTCAAAGACATCTTGAGTTGAACTGAGAGTTTTATCAATTTTGGATTTCTTTTGTATGGATTTTATTTGCGTTGCGTGCCAAAAGTTTTTAATTAAAATTTCCACAATAATCAGAGAGTGCATGCAGCATTTGGCTGCAAGCGCAAGCAGCCAAATGATTTCGGTTGGCAGACAGCTGTCAGTCATTGTCAGATCAAGTAATAATTATTATATAATTGCCAAGCATTTCGGCCAGGCTGTCTCTCTTCTATCCTGTGGCATTTCGATGCATTGCAAATTTCAATTAATTATTGCCTGGCAGCCACATATCAAACATGTCCAAAATATGCCTGCATTTGTCTGCTTTGTTGGCCCACTTCTGCCACAATACCAATTAAACAGTTCACTTGGCGTGTCAGCTTAGAACGCAACTAAACTTGACATAATTTCCGAAATATCTTGCAGTTGTTGTCATGACTTCATTTCAACGCTTCGTTGATAATTTATGGCTATTAAATTGCATTTGCCTCTGACATTCGCTTGTGTAAACGAGCTGAGCGCTTTTGTTTTAAGGCCCGAGGCCATTTTGTGGCCTTTCACCAACAAACTGCACTCACACACATTTGTCACCCAACACTTTTGGCCTGCTTTTTGTGGCAGTTCAGTTCATCATCATCTTAGAGTTCATCATTTTTTGGTTGTCTCAATTAGTCGACGCGACTTTCCCACGCTGCCTGCCAAAATGAAACGAATTCAATGTCACGTCCGAGCCGCAGCACAAACTTTAAAGAACCAAAAATACTGTATAACAAAAATAGCCAAGCTAACTGAGGAGATGCCGCATTTTCCTGCGGGCGCTAAAAATAGTCAAAGTTAAACTACAAAATGTTGTTGGTTATGCTTGCAATTGGTGTTATAGGGTATATTGTACATAATGAGGAGAAGGTGATATTACAGAATAACATAAATACTTAAATAAATACTTAATAAAGTATTTGAAAACGTTGTTAGACATTTTCTTCGGTATTTAATAAGATTGAGTAAATTAAATTATAATGATCTTCTAAAAATATAAAGTAATACATTAAATTTTGACAAGTTTAATACTTTTAAAAGCATTTTAGACAACAATTAAAAAACTTGATATTTTTAAAATGTTTTATAAGGGAGCATTCTATAATTTTTGCTACATTTTTACAGGAAAATTTAGTTACATATATCTTTTTTTTTAAGTACTTGTTTTAATTTTATTTAAGGGCGTATTTAATATTTCTCATTATTACTTTCGAATAAAATTTAGAATCTTGGTCTTAAATTCTTTAGTATTTTTCACTAAAACTTTTAATCAATATTTCTTTTTTTAGTGTTTTACAATTTCGTAGTGCAACTTTTCAGAAACAAAGGTTCACTTTCAAGAATCTTCTCTAGGGTATCTTTTAGTTGAATTTACAACCTTTCCATAAAATGGACTTGCTGACATTTGTGCGGTGTTGCCCACGCAACCGCAATGAAAACATCAAGTCGCGGACAACACGCCGCTCCCTTGCTGCCTCCTTGCGGCGACACTAGAAGCGTGAGTCTGTCTCGCCGCCTGCATCTGTTGCCCCCTTCCATCCAATGAAGAGGCCAGCTCCCTGGCGATATTTATGCTGCCTGCTGCCTGCTGCTGTGGGCACAAAGTAATTTGCATGCGCGTTAATTTTACATGCAAATAAATGTCGTATTTAAATGCAATTAAAAATGTTTACTTGGTTGCATTGGAGCCGACGCCCCAGAGCCCTCAGCATCGACCGAAAAAACATATATAACGTACTACATATAGCCAACGACTTTGGCATGCCTTCACATCCAAGTATTCCCTCTACAATGATGCTCCAACTTCTCGGCGATATTCATTCGAGGGAAGCAGCACGTGTGCAAGTTAAACAAGCCGAAACCGTGACGTTCCCTGTGGGAGTTTTGAATGTTGTCTGACGCAGGCAAGTCACAAAAAAAAGGGGCAAAAGTTACATTTAATTTGCGCTACTTTTTAATTTATGATGTGGCATAATGGAAAATCAGCTGAGGTAAGGACGGAGTTAACGACGATGACGAAGACTCGTCGTCGACTCGTCTCAAGCTCATCACTATCATTGTCATAAGTTCTGCGCTGCGGCTTTACTTTTGTTTGTTTATTGTTATTATTGTTGTTGTTTTCGTTGCTGCTGCAGCTGCATGTTGCTGCATTTGCATTCAGTGTGAAAAGACAAATCCTTGTCGCAGCTGCAACCAAAGTCAAAGACCTTGCCATCAGAAAGGTAGCTCAGAGTAAGCTTCCATTGTTGGTCCCTGGGTTACCCTTGATGATGGTTCTCACGAAGTTAAGTAGTTAAGCAAACTAGATTTACATATGTCGCACATATGCGTTGGCATTAACAAGGTATATGCTATATGCATATATTAAGCAGTCTAAATTCTACTAGTTGGGGTCATGGGGAACAATTTCATAAAAAGTTTTCATTTGCAAAAAGTGGTTAACTTTCAATTGCAGCCGTGATAATTTAAAGTACTTAATATATATAATACCATACTATATGCCATATAAAGTACTATATACTATGTGATAGAATAAAGGGACAAAACAATATTAATTTATTATTCGTTGCAAGTATTGAAGCAAACTCTGAAAAAAACAATCAGATTTGATTCACAATTTGCTAATTAATTATGAATTCTCATTCTTATGAATTGTTCGTTATTATTAGCTAAACTTAATAAAATAGTTTCCAGAATTTCCCATAATTTAAAATGTAAGCATATCACAAATTATGTTACACTCCACACTATTATTATTCCTGAAATTTACACTTCAATCAAATTTGCCACTAATCATCATTCGCAATAGCAGTCTCACTTAGTTACAATTGGATTATTCCCACTCTACACCCACAGTTGAACCGTCCTTAACTATGCCAACGATTTCAGCTATCAACTTCATACCTGGTCTGGTCGTATATTCAGTTTGTAGTCCAATTTAATCCGCCTGCTTGACATTGCCTTTTTTTTCAACTATGGGGAAAATTGATACATCAGCATCGCGCTCTTGGCTACCTGCAGTGTATATTGTAGTATAGTACGTAGTGTGCACTGTGCTACCCACGATGAATGCACAAAACATTCCCAAACACTTCACAGCATACACACTCGACAAACATTGAAAATCGAGGCGCAACTAATTTGCCAAAATGTTAAGTGGCCGTTTAGCTCGGTTCCAGTTGCAAAAAGCTGCCGCGTTGTTGTTCCTGTCGTTGTTGTTGTTGCTGCTGCTGTTTGCAGCTCAGTGTACACTCGACAACAAAATGCCAACAAAATCTTTCAAGTGGCAGTGAAAATTTCACGTATTTTCAGGCGAATGGCGACGAATTTGTTCAAGTGTCTTGCTCAGCAGCGGCAACAACAACAATGTGTTGAGATAACAAACAGGAGGCAACAAGTTGTTGTTGTTGTTGTCAAGTTGCCGCTTTTATTGGCAGCACAAAAACTGCCGTGACTTTAATTCCACGTTTTTGGCATTGTGGAAGCTGTACAAATAATTTGCTACGCAAATATTTTGTTGCAACGATTTCGCTGAATTTGCCACCAAAGTTGCGAGACTTTGTCATCGGACCAAGATGCTTGAGATGCCCGTTTGTAAAGATTTCTCAATCTCTGAATCAGAGTTTAACAGTGGGACAGTCATGAGTCATGGTAGAAAGTTAAGTGGAAATTTTAAGATTCAAAAGAACGAGTAGCTGACTGAACTCTGATTGGAAATGAATGGGAAAGATTCAGCTGAGAGCGATGAAATTGAAAGATTTTAAATCTAGTTGTGGAAATACATCTTATTTAATTCAGCTGATAGAAGATTTTATTATATTATGATCACAATGTGATCAATTGTTATTTATTCATTTCATTTAAGGTGCCTTAAAGCATTATTTAAGTGGGTAAAATTGGTATTTAAAAATCTAGTTTAATATTCATTTTTTTGCTCGACCTGTAGATTAATTATATCCGCTGTGGATCTTAGTTGACAATCTGGTATATTGTGTACTATATACAATACAATATACTTTATTAATATACCAATTATATCCGTTATTCACAACGGGTAGCTGGTATCTCACAATCGATGACACTCGAATGTAGCCTTCTTTCTTGTTTTATTGTCTTTTTAGGGCTCTTTATTGGTATTTAAATATTTTATATATAGTTTTTAAGAAATTATTGATTTAATTGATAACTATTTCCTGCTCATGTTCACTTCCTTTGTATTTAATTCGATTCAAAACTACAACTATAACTATTTGGCATTTATGTTTAGCTTCTTGAAAGATTTCGTAATGTTTTTCCATCGCTGCAAATACTTTCATAATTTTACGACTTTCTCCATTTGCATTTGAGACGCTGCTTCCTACTTGGTCTGGTCTGCTGCCACGCCCCATAAAATCAGAGTTCAATTAACATGTTTACGCAGTTTACGATGGCGAAATGTAAAACAAGCCATTCAAAAGCAAGCTTAGAGAGTAAGCAAAGAGTGGGGAGAGAGTGGGAGAGGAGGTAGCACTTAACCCATCAGAGCGAAATGGTTGCCACAATAACACTTAAAGTCGCATATATAAAACGACGTCTGCGACTTCGACATCGATGGCAATATCCATATCCACAAATGTCCAGCAGCCACTTTGTAGCCCATTTAGAGCTAAATGCGAGCAGGCAAATTATGGACTCGTAAAACTAAGCGCAAAAATCAGTATAAATATTAATTTTTAAATGCACAGCTTGGAATGCGGTTGTCATTGCGGTGAAGTTGCAACTGGGTGGCAGAGCAAAAAAAATAAAATAAAAGGAAAGTAAATGGAATGAAGCAATGCGAGCTAATTAACATTGCCAAATTTGTACAAATTGATGAGCTTGCTGACTGACATATTGGGTAAATTTATACAAATTAAATTATTAAAACGGGCCAAGGGATGCCCTCTTCTCTTCTCTTCACTTCGCCTCGCCACGCTCTCTGTCTTGTCGGGCTGTCGACGTTTTGTTGTTGTTTGCTTTGACTGTGTTGTGAGCTGGCAGAGCGGAGCACGGTATGCGGCTTGTCACTGCCAGTCAACCAGAGCCAGGGCAACCCAGTGGCTTGTCTCGTCATCCAGTTGGAGGAAGCGAGGGCCGGAGGGATGCGGATGAGAATTTCTGCGGGTTTGCGACGCGGCAAAACTTATTTATAAACAAGCAAGCAGCAGCAGCGAGGCATTCGGCTACGGTTTGGATTGGTTTGGGTTTCGGGATCGAGCATAGAGAACATGACCAGTGGTATTTGGAGGGTAGGGGAAGGCAGAGAGAGAGAGGAGAGGGAACCCCATGAGAGTCCGTGTCAAACATGTTTAACAGAGGACTACCGCAACAACAATGAGCATGACAACAACAGGCAGCAACGGCAACAGCAACAATAACAATAACAAACAAAATGATAACTGCTGCTCTGGTTCTGGTTCGGGTTCGGCATTGCAGCAGCAGTTGAGCTATTGTTGTTGTCTCGTTGTGACAATCAAAATAAAAATAATTCAAATAACCCTCCCAGCGCAACACAACCAAAACCAAATGTTTGCAACTGTCACTGAGAGGCAACTTCAACAAAATGCAAAAACAAAACACAAAACAAAAACTTTTATTTCGCTGGATAAAAATGAAAAAAAAAAAATTATATATTTGGGGCTTTGTTTTTGCATATTTTAAAGATTAGAAAAATGCTGGCAACATTTTTGAAAGTCAGTTGCGAGTGAGTTAAAAGCATGTCAGCAACAGATAAAGATGGATGAGTTATCATGTGCAGTTAGTCAAAACAGTAAAAGTATTTTTAAAACTCTACTCTCTACTTTTGTTATATATTAAATGTTTTAAAGCAACTAAAATTTTAAATTTGTGCTGGACAAAAATTCTTTACTTTTCCCCTTATTATTCAATTTAATGATTTGTTTATTTGATTGCCTTGTTATCGAACATGTTTCTCTGTTGCTTTTCTCTCTTGGCCGCCATCTGTCATCTTGAAGCGACCCTCTGATAATACTTTTGCAATGTCAAGAGTTCCCCTCGCATATTTTGCTACACATCTGTCCAACAATTTGCGCATTTTTATGACACTAAATGTCACTAATTTGACAGGAAATGTCAGCAAAAAACAAATGCGAATATGAAGTACAACGCATAAACTTTACGAGTTTATATTCATTTGCTTCACTTTTTTTGTGGCAATTTGTCGCATTTGTCACGGAATTGTGACACTAATGCTTAAAACAGCATAAATAACAAATATTGTGAGGGTTGCTGTCTTAAAGTTTAACTCGATTTGAAGTCATAGAAATAAAGATTATTCTTTAAACTTTAACTAGAGTTGAAGTCCTTAAATGAAGATTATTCTTTAATCAGCTTTGGCTGGCTTAAAAATAAGTTCTTATTAACATTTAAAGTCAAGCTTTAATTGCACTTTGCTTTTACCATTTGGTTGCTTTTTAATTGCCGCTTTCAGCTAATGTCATTTGCTGGCATTTTGATGATTGCCCTAAAGTCAATTTGCTGTGGTTGCAGTTGCTCTTGTCGTGGTTGCCTTCAATTTCTCAACAATTGAAGCACATTGGCCATATATGGAGCCAGCACATTCCATTCATTGGCCAAATAAGGTCAAAATTGCAAGAAAGCCAAAGCAAACATGCAACTCGCTAACTTGCAACTTGGTTATGATTTCTCGGGAAGTGTCTGCCGTGTTTGTCCCTTCTTTTCCTCAACTCTTTGTCCCCCTCATCTCCGGCTGCCTTAATCCTAATTTATGCGCAAATAATGATGAGGCAAGCTCGTGTGGCAGACTGACATCAAACTCAACCCCATGTTCTTGCCCGCTTAATGCATTTGCGAGCTTCTCGACTCTTTGGCCTTTCTTCTGGCCGACGTTAAGATTAAGTGGCTTACATTTTGCGACGCGTGTTGCATCCACCAACCGAAGAGTTGCCGTTATGCATTTTGAGTGCCAGACAATGCGGGGTTGATGACAACGTCTCTGCGTCTCTCTGTCCCACTTCAATTGGCTTTTTCGGTCATCTTCAAGACGAAGAGAGGAGAAGGGAAAGCGAATTTGATGCATTGATCTTGGCTTAACTGTCGAGGCGTTCATAATGAATTGTAAACGCAGCCACGTGTAGCTTCAAGTCAAGATACAGTTAAGTAGATTTTAGTGTAGCAACACACTTGACTACCCCCCTCCTCTCCCCTCTCTAAGAGCTCTTCACAGTTACCCTCTCTAGTGGCCAAGTAGTCATTCCCACGTCCTCTCAGCTCTGTGGCTCATTGCGCTTCATTGGACGCCGCAAACTTGTTACCAGAGTTCCGTTTTTCTTTCTTGCCCCTTGTTCATCATTTCTTTGGTTCTTTTTCGACCATTTGTTGGACACGACTGCAACGTGTTCCACTTCATGGTTCTGTTATTTTAAATTTGTCATGAAAATATTTTGATTGTTGCGCAGTTTGCTCGCTCTCAAATATTATTATTATTATTTTATAACAGCAGTTCCCTTTTGCCGTTGCCTTTGCCACATGCTCCACATGCGTTCTTTAAATTAGATTCTGCGGTTGTCCTTCCTCTTCCGTCTGCCCATCTGTCTATCTTTCGGTCTAGTCTGCGAGGGCGCCTTTTTGCAACCCCCCAAATCAATCGACTTTGCTCGTTTGTTTATTTGTTTGTTCGTCTGCGGTTAGACACAGTCGCCTTCACTTTCCCTCCCCAGCACACACTCTCTCTTTGCTTTGTTCTTGCAACTGCTCTTGTTTATCTAAGCAACAACAACGAGGACAACGAGAAGGAGCTGCTGGCTGGCTGGCAAATGATATTTGCCAAGTCGCTAATTAATTAGACGCTGTCGAACTGTTGTCGAAAGTTGCTTGCAACTTATTTTTAATCGCTCAGCAACAACAACAACAACAACGTCGACGACTGTAATAACATCGAAGTACAACAACCATAAAGCCACTCTTGGCATGCAAATGAAGAAGAGAGCGAGACCCAAAAGATAGACAGCAAAACAGACGATGCCATAATCCAATTTAAAAAACCATTGGCATTGCTTCTTTTCCTCTCTCACTCTCTCTGGTCGCTGCTCGCTGCCACATAAATCAACGCACACTGTGCATTCCGTTTAAAATTCATATCTTGTCAGAATGTAAGTTATATTTTAAGCTTTTTATCGTCTTTAAAAAACGGCTGCAGTTGTCAAGCGACGCGCCTCACATTACTCATGCCCCAAGTGAGCACAGTCAAAGATCTCTGAATGAAGCTCAACGAATGCGAACCAAGACAAGCTCTACCTGATTGCGGGGGAAAGAAACAGAAAGAGAGTGAGAGAGGGGGAAGATGACTGGCGCTGGCGCTTGCTGAGCTTAGTTTTTGGCCATTGCAAACGGTGTGCGGATAGTTGATTTAGTGCGACTTTTGCATTAGGGTGACTCACTTTCAGAGCAAAGAAAATATTTAATTTATAAAGATATTAGGATGAGCGAAAATCAGACATAACAAATTGATTAAAGGGCAAACATTCTTTATAAAAAAATTAAATATATATGAATATGCTTAAAAATGTTATTAAATGAAGCATTCCTAATAGTATAAAGCATTTTTATAATTGAATATAATTGGATTATGGATACTTAAGCGGTGTTTTCAGATAAACAAAATAAATGACCGACGAAAAAGCAATATAATTTTCGGCAAGCTTAAAATAACTAAATTTGGTACGGTCATATAACTATAATTCTATTTTATGACAATTGAATATTTAAATGGTCTGAATTTTAAATATTTTAGAAGCCAATAATACAACAAATACTAAATCAGTTTCTCACTAACTTCACTAACTCAAATGTGAAGTACTGCATAAGTTTCTATGAATTTTTTCAATAACTTTTGAGTGAAGTAATGAACAACTTTTACATATTTCGCTCTCAATATTTGCTAATTTTTTGCAGCAGCTTTTACACAAAATTTCATTCACTTTACATTCACTCATTCACTCAGAAAAGTGCCAAGCAATAACGTTTCGAGCACTTTACAGGGTCATAACTCAAGCGCACTTCCGCAGCTTTTCGCCAGATGAATATGAGAATTAATGTGATGCCATTTAAATAATTGCATTTATTGTTTCAGCTGTTTCAATGTGTTGTTTTCAGCACAGCTTACTATATTCGATCATTTTCCATGAGCTTTTCGAATAGTGAGTCACCCTGCGAGAAACAGCTGCACGCCATCACTTTTATGGCATGGCAAATCTTTAGCCATTTAGATGGCCTCGCACAAAGATTGCTAACTACTCGTTCGTACAACAACTCAATTGGCAGCCACGTGTTGCATGTGGCACGAAATTGTTGTAAATAATATTTATAGTATGTCTGTGTGTTGGCTTAACACCTCCAGTTACAACTCGAATTGCGCTTTATGGCCAGCGGGTAAAGAGAACACATTGGCCACAAAATGCGAGCTACTTAAAGTCGTCTCATATATCAACGGCTTTATGGCTTAAATGCGTTATAATTCAGCCGGCTCAGCACCTGTTATGGACATCAGTTGAAGTCGAGAATACGCTTGCATTCGAATGCATTCCATCATATAAATAACAGCAAAGTATCCACATGAACTTTGACATGTTTTGACTGGTTTCTCTCACTTGCAGATGGCCAGCAATTTAATGCTTAATCGCATGTGCATTTAGAGTCGTTAAGCTTATAAATTTGTGGTCCTAATCGACGCGAAACTCCTCTTTGCCACAACACGCACTTAATGAGCTGCATTCTAGGCACGACATTTTCGCGTGCTTATTTATAGCCAAGCTAAGAAAATTATGGCCAATATTATGTTGATAATCGCAAAAACAGCAAGAGCAACTTTAGCAGCCACAGAAACAGCATAGATTGGTAGCAACTGTTGCTGCTGTTAATGCTGGCGCCAGGCAACTTGCTGTTATTGCCGCTGCTGTTCCTGCTGTTGCAGTTGCACGACGACAAGCGACAACGACAATGTCGCCACAATGTCTGCGATGTTTATCTGCGAGAAGCAGGCAAACTTATCGCGCGTGTTCGTGTCGCTGTTGTTGCTCTTCTTGGCCATAATGCTGCCTACAAATTGCACGCTGTCATGTGAAGCCCAAAGGCTCGGCTGCATTTGCATTCTGTTTTCATGCAACCAAATGTGGCAAGCAATATAGTGCTGAAAACGTTTGCCAAATTCTAGTAAATTTATAAGAATTGCCTTTAAAACTGTGTTTATAATTACATAAATTTAAAAATACTTTCAACTATTTAGCTGACTGTTTAAAATTGAATAACAAAAACTTTTTATTCAATTTATTTTTCAAGATATTCAAAATTAAATTCACAAATTGAAGTAAATGTTTCCTAAACTGTGTCAAAATTTATGTTAATTTCAAATTACTTTAAACGTTCTTAGATCATTTTTGTGATCATTTAAATCGTATAAAAAATTTGTTTACTCTTCTCATATATTAATAGTAAATTTTTTGAAATTTTAAAGCATTTTCATGAAAACCACATTCTAATCTTATATTCTTTTTAAATTACTTAAATTACAGAAGTACATAAATTAATAAATTCCACTAATAACATTAACTACTTTATGTTAATTTGGCTTTTTAAGACACCTTTCGTGTGCATTTTATTAGCACTCAACGCGTCAAACCATTTAGTTTTATTTCTGCCCAAAATTTCAACGTTTTTTTCGCCGAAATAAATTTCTCTTTTCCCTCGAAATGCAAATAAAACTGTTTGCATGTGAACACTTGGCATTGCCGTGGCTCATAACGCGCATTTAAGTGCATTAAGATGACGGCAATTGTTTGTTGGCTTTTGTCAGGTTAACAGCTTAATAATTCAGCATAAATATTCCCACTGTTCCTCCGACTTTGCTGTCAGTGGCTTTTGTCACATGTGTCGCGGCTGTGTCAGAAAGTTTTGCCTGCTGTCCTGTTTTGGTTTCCGTTTCGAACCTGAGCCTGAGTCTGGGGAAGGCTCTTAAATTATTCACATACTCGCCAGCCACATGATTTGCATGCGTGGCAACTTTGAATGTCTTCACAGTGGCGTCTGCTGCTGCTGCGACGCATAAACATGTCATATTATTTTTACTGTCTGATAAAAGCCATGACCAAGCTAGTCAGGCATGGCATGGCGAGTGCTCTGGCATTCGGACTGCGCACTTGATACTCGCATTTTTATGATGATGCGTCATAAAAGGAAAACACTCACACACACACACAGCTGAGACAGAGAGTCGAAAAAAATGAATTGAGAAGGGAATGCAAAGTATTTGAAAAGGACTTTTTTGGGGCGTGGAGTCTGTTGCGTCAGCTTATCAATGCAAAACAGACGCTGAGCATTAGTCGTCGACTGGCTTTTCAGTTTTGCCCCTCATCCTTTGATGCATTGTCCGCGAACGCGTTGAAGCAACCCTTGAGGGATTAAATTTCAACAGTTTTGCTGCGCGTTGCGCATTCTTCAGCCCAGCACTTAGCCAGGACTCGAAAGTGCTGCACAACTCCAGCCCCCCCAGTCTTTACAGTCTCTGACCAGACTGAGCATTCAGTTAATGAATGTAATCGCCATAAGCTGCCTTGTTTCCATAGACCTGAACTAGAGTTAAATCTACTCCCTAATGAGAGACGCCTTGTCTACGAAATTGTTTGACTGTAATTGGGTTCCAACCGAAATTGCTTTTTGTGCTGGGGATGCTTCACAATTAATGAGAGCACGCCAAATGCATTTATTATTAAAAACACTTTTATGTTTGGTTCGCTTCATTTCTTGTTTGTTTGTCGAAAACTGACTTTGCATTAATAAATAGCCGGATTATGAAAAGCATATTGAAAACTTTTAGCGGCTTTAAGCAGCAACTAATGGAAAATTCTTGCTTAAATTAAAGATAATTTAAAATAGAGTTGGAGAATATTTGTTTAATTAAATTGCACTTTTTACTATATGGCAAATATTATTTTAAATTTATTTGCTCAACAATTTTGCTGGGAACTTCGAACTCTTTGCACAAAGTAAGAGCAGACGAGGCGTAAGAACAACATTTTGGGGGTAATGTAAATAGAAAAGCGACGAATGGCAAATAGAATAGAATAATCAACAAACAGCAAGTTGCAACAAATAAGGTAATGAGTATACGCCGTGTCTGACAATACAATTATCCCAAAAAAGAAGCAATGAATGCGAACTCTGTTATTGTTTGTGTAGAAAAGTGAAAAGCATGTAAATGCCTCCGGCGAGTATTACAAGGGTAGCTTGTCTGGCAAACACTTGAGCGCAGCTGGACAATGTTCGTGTGGCGCAGGAAGCACAAATAATTGTGAAAGTTGACGTCACAGGGTGCTGCACGTTTCAATGCCAAGTGGCCCGCAGGCCAGACACGAAGCAAAGACGACAACAGCGAGGGATAACAAAGCAAGCAACATGCCTCATTATCATGGAGAAAGTGAGAGAAAGGAAGAAGCAAAGCAGCAGCAGCAGAAACAGGAAACGAGTTCAGGGCCAGAGAAGAGAGCCTGACAAATTTTAATGCTAATGAATTGAAATTGTTAAGCTGAGGCCTGGGCTAACGTGCCGTATGAGTAATTTAATTGCTGCAAATGAAAATTGCCGTTAAAAATTTGCTGCTGTTGTCGTCATGTCAGTGTCAAGTGCAAATGTTGCAGCGGTTGCACCGCAGTCAGAACATTGTTGCCTCATTGTTACAAAATGAGATTTTTACTCTCGTGGAATTTCATCATTGGATTTATTGTTATTGTTGTTTGCAGCAGTCGCAAAATTGGAATTTGGAGTTGGCGTTGGCGCTGGAATTGGAATTGGATTTGTATGCCCGCTGGGCATGTAATTCATTTCTTTTGCCAGTCCTTGACTTTGACACGAGTTGAAAAACTATAATAAAAAAAGAAGAAGTATATATGCGATATACTATATATAGATAAAAGAAGCGCCGCCGCAGGCGTGACTAAAGTCCGCCGCATCGCACTTCATAAAAAAGCTGTAAAATTTAACGACTTTCACTACTACATACACACACACACACATACAGCTATTGCATTTTTCTGTTTTTTCTTCTGTGATGTCATGCCTTTATCGGAATATTCTGTTCTTATTTTCTTTTTTCTGCAGACGGAACTCTCGCACAATCTGCAACAATTGTCGGAGAAGGCACGTTCCACAACCGAATTCATACAGCGGCTCAAAGGCATGAGCGACAAAGTTACCGTAAGTTGCCCAAGACACTGTCTATAAAATATGTACTACATGCTCTTTTCTTTTCGCTTCTCTTCACTTGTTTTTTTAATTATTTACGCGCAGGAATCCTGCATTGAATTCGAGCGTCTGGTGCACGCCCAGTGCGAAGCGCTCATCCAGGCGATTCACGACCGTCGCGAGTATCTGCTGGAGGCCATACGCATGGACAAGGACACAAAAATCAGAATACTTAAGGTGTGTTAATTCATTTCGCATTTTCTGTAAAGCTTTTCACATTATTGTTCCACTTGTCTGCTGCAGGATCAACAGTCGAATTGTACGGGCAAATTGCAACAGACCACGGGACTCATTCAGTTCTGCATCGAGGCATTGAAGGAGACTGACAGTGCCGCCTTTCTACAGGTAAAGCAGATTTAAATAGAACTTACTTAATCATATTTATTATATTTCCCTCAATTTTGTAGGTCGGTTCAATGCTCATCAATCGCGTGGCCAACACAGATATGACTTGGCATCAAGAGGTTACAAATGCTGCGCCTCGCGTTTCGCCAATTGTTGATTTGACCCTCGATGACGCTGCCTTGGCACGCGCCATTGACAATTTGAATTTTATCCAAATGAAAGGTGCGTAAAGATATCTAATGTATATTAATTCAAGTTTACTAATCAAAGTTGCTAAAAATTAATGTTGCAAGTAAATAATCAACACGTTATCATCAAAATAACTGCTGTAGAGTCAGAAAATCTAGTTACATTAACATTACACAAGAGAAGCATTTTCTTATTGTCAGCTACCTGATCAACTTAAAATTAATTGCAGTCCACTCTTTACTCACATACTCATAGTCTATATTTGACTTTTAAAGTAGTATCTACACTCTACCCCTTCAAGTAGGTTAGAAATTTGAGCTAGCTGCTCAGCTCTTTAAAAACCAATTTTGTTTAAAATTGCTGTAGGAGAGCATATCGTAAATATTGTCACTAATTTTCACTTGGTAAGGTAAAATTGCGGCACACCAATACCAGCACATTAATGTCTTTATACACACCTAAACACACACACATAAATGTATGCACACCCTCGGCAAGTGCTGAAACAATAGAGAGCACTCATTAAGTGCCATTGAAAAGTGCGCTCTGGAGAGTCATATAAAAATAGTTGAGATAGTTGAGGGTATTCCCAAGAGGAAAGCATTATTCCTGCTGCCCTCTTCTCCCCGTTCACTCCTTTCACTATTGCATTGTGTTTTATAAATAGAATCCGTAGCGCAAAGCAGAGTGCGAGTTTGTGTGAAGCCAAAAGGGGATAAAGTGCAAAGTGTGAAGTGAAACGAATCGCAGTTCCATTTCTTGACTGACAAATTTTCCAATAAAAAAGGGAAACACACAGACACAATCAAACAAATGCACACCTTTAATACCAAAAATAAAAAGCAATTCAAAGAAAAGTGTTGAAATTTGAAACCTTTCGCCCCACAATTTATTAATAAGAACAAATATGTATTTCTATAGCTAATAAGATATCTGAAACTGTTTTTGAAATGTCTAACTTTATGTGCTTCTCTTTTATCTCGCGCTGCCCGCAAAACCACATATTGCATCACATTTTCGTATGTGCCGCTCTCATTTTCAAATATCACAAACTAAAAAAAAAAAATGTATATGAAAAAACAATACCCAACTATTAGCAGTCAAAGATGAGGATGAAAGATGTCCGGCAGGTGAGCAACTAATGCAACCCCATCAACAACAACAACAACAAACAAAAACTCAATAAATTTAAACAAACAAACAAACATTTTACAAACAATTCTTTTAACTGTTCTTTTCGTTTCACAAGAAATTCATGAAATTCACAAAATTATTCTTTTGCGTTGTTTTTATCCACCCAAACACAAAAATGATTAAAACGAACCTGAAAACTTCTTCTTTGGTGCTTCTGCTTTACCTTTCTCTCAACACACAAACATAAAAATACATTCATACACACACAAACACACACACACACACACACACACACATTGACGCATCCCTCACCCCACATGCATTGCAATTTTCCATTGTCGGCCATTTTGTTTTTCCATGGCTTTTGCTTTTGTTTCTCGGTGCGCGCCTACGCATAATAATTTTCACATTTTCATTTCAACAACAACCAGAAAATGCCACAAAAATAAAAAATAAAATAAAAAACCAAAAACCGAAAAGTATCTAGAAAATAACTTGGGTTAAACGAATTGCAAATACTCTTTTTCTTTAAAATAAATTCATACAAAATAATGAACCAAAAAAAACGAGAAATGTTTTTAAGACATTTTATGAAAATTGCAATTGAACTTGTTATCAATTTATTTGTTTCTATAACTGAACCAATTTTTATTTGTTATTAATGTTTATAATATTGAAATCACAGCGGTCAAATGTAAAATAATGAAACATTTTGTATATACAAAATTGAAGGAAATACTTCTATATCTTCTATATATATTCTATATTTACTTCTATAATATTTAAGGCGCCAAATTAGACGCGTTACAAGACTTCTCACTTATCTAGTATACCCACGTGTAGGGTGTGATAAATGCTGTCAAAATATTTCCTCATCCGTTGCTTCGCCACAAAACTGTCAACGGGGCAGAGCTTCAAATGACATAAATTTTTTACGCATATTTATTTTATATTTTTATTATTTTTGCCTTTTGCCGCCTCTTTTTCAGTTTTTTTTTATTTGATGTTTCCCACTGGACGCCTATATTCTTCATTATTCGAAGCTTAAGTCTCCATTTTACATTTCTCCTCTCTTCTGTTTTATTTTATTTGGTTTTGTGACACTTTTTGCGTTCGAGTGACTCGCTTGAGGCGAACGCTTAGCTCATGCTTTATTCTTGGCATATCCTTTTCACATTTTTTTTTTCTGATTGCCCGCCTTTCTCATGCCGACAAACAAATAAATTTCAAATGCAAACTTTTCGTCGTTTTTTGGTACCTGCCTTTGTGACATTTGACAGCTTGGCGCCTTTTTAATTTGATGTCAACGGCAGCCGCCATTTTAATGCTTATTTTGTGGCATACTTTTAGGCGCAAGGGCGCACTCATTTATGTGCGTATACGTGCCATAAATTTTTATTGTCAACCGTTGCTTTTTTATGCCCGGGGCGTGGCACAATTAGTATATAATGCATGTATAATGCTGCCAACAGAATTTTATAGCCCAGATGGGAGCAGATTTCTTATGGTTTCGGCAACCTTTCTAAGTGCCAGCCCTGATGTTCATTTTGCTTTTACTGCCTTCTCATATTTAACATTCAATCAGCTTTAATTTGCTTGCATTATTTGTTGACGTTCACTTTGCTTACTCTCAAGAGTATGCTAAGTATTTAATTAAAATAAGGTTCTGTCTTATTTGAACAATTCTTGCTAGGAGGAAATTGAAGGAAACTTTACTTCATTTAAAACCATTAATTATGTTTGTCTTTCATTTGTTTAAAATTGTGTTTTAAGTAGGAACGGGTTACTTAATTTTATATTTATATTAAAAATATCATTGTCTGTTTCTCAGTTTATATTGAAGTGAAGGTGAATTTGTATAATATTTAATTTCCCATTAAGTTAAGTTGTATTGCTTGTCCCATTTACTTTAATTTATTCAAGAACATCATTGTCTGTTTCTTAGTTCGGAATCTTTGTTAGTATAGTTATGATGAAGTTGTAAAGTATTTAATTTGTCAATAAGTGTCTTTCATTATGTATTACTTTGTCCCATTTACTTTACTTTGTATTTGTATTATCATTAGTTCCAAATTACTTTCTTTACTTAATATTTTACATATTCTTTTTCCCTATTTAAATGTGATTTTAAGTAAAATTTGTTTTCTTGCGCTTACTTCATTTATTTGAAAGTTTTGCCAACACTTTTCTTTGCCTGTTTTTTGGTTGACTTCCTATTTAGTTTTAACAGGCATTTTCTTAACAAACTTCAAATTTAGTTTCGACTACTAACTAACTCACATTCCACACACAACACACACACTTCACAAACACGCACACACCCATATAGAAAGTTGTAAAGTTAGTTGAACTAATGTTTAACGTGTTTGCCCCCATCCACGCCCACAGCTCCGATGACGCCCACAATATTGCCAACAGATTGCTCAGCGGAAAATAATTCAGTTACAGTTGCGTGGCAGCCACCAAATCATTCCTTTGTCGAAGGCTACGTTCTGGAGCTGGACGATGGCAGCGGCGGTGAATTTCGAGTGAGTAGCCAATTGAGTGTTTTTGAGTGTTGAAAAATGAATGCCGCATGCATTCACGAATATCTTCTGAGCACACCTTAATACGTATTCGCTTTTTTTTGGTAATTTTTGCAGGAAGTTTACTGCGGCAAGGAAACAATTTGCACCGTTGACGGTCTGCACTTCAATTCCATGTACAATGCCCGCGTCAAGGCCTTCAACAGTGCCGGCGAGGGTGAATACTCTGAGCTGATTGGATTGCAAACGGCTGAAGGTGAGTGGAGAGAGCCTCAACATTACCAGCTAGTCGTTGTACTAGCTTTTTCAATTAAACTCCCGGCTATAACATTCCCCTCCCTTCCCCTTCTTTTTTCATTTTCTGTGCTACTGTTTTGAGCTACTTTGCCAACCTGTTTTATAATTTAATCCTTTTCGGTCATGCGCTGAACCCGTGACGTAGCATGTCCTCCCAGTTTTTATCCTCCTCGTTCGCTCGCTCGCTTCGTTCGTTTCGGGCACATCGTGCTTTGCATGTCAAACAGCCATTGACCCCTTTTTTGCGCCTCCGGCCACGAGGCAAAAGGCGGCTTCATTCGCAATCCAATTCTCACTTGATTGATGCATGCGCCACCTGACAAGACCAATCCTCCCTCCTCTCTCCTCCCTTCTCCTTCCTACTTCCCACTCCACCTTTAACCGCACATTGGAAATGAAAGCGTTGCTTCAAGTTATTTAATTTATTAAATTTCCAGCGCATTCTTGGCCATGTCCTCTGTGTGTTATCCTTTCGCGTTTTATTGGTTACTCTCCGTTAATTTGCAACTTTTAATTGATTATTGCTCGGGTCGCCAACCAAACGCGGCGTGAAGGGTCTAGGGTCTGTATCATATACATACATATATACAGACATTGGCCAGCTCAGGCGAAATGGTTATTTTATAAAGTGTTTACATTGCGGCGTGTACGCCTAAGTAATTAACGGGTAACAGCTAACAGTTAATGACACGTAACGGTTCTTAGGGGGTTTTCCAGCAAAATTGTTAATGGGTTGGGTCTGCTTACTGGGCGGACTAACACCACGAAACAGCCACAAATTAAAGCTATAATTTCAAGGAGTGTTGGCTAATAAAGTCGATAAAGAAAGCGAATATACAGGAGAGTTAATTGATAAAGATAAGATTACTTCTAATAAAAAACAATTAAAGAAAATTAAAGTAATATATTATTGACTTTATTGAAACTCTAAAAAGTATATTTAATAACAAATACAGAAAATTAATTATTTTGTAAGTTATTCAATGTCAAATAAAGAAGCTTAAATATTTTAGAAGTTGTAAATAAGACTTATTTATTTATCTCAGCTATATATTTTAACACTTGCCTTGAATAAATCTGTGACAAATAAACATGAAGATTAAATCTCAGATAAATTGCTAACAACTAGAGAAATAACTTCTTAATCTGTGCAAAATAGATGCAATTCAATTTGACCACAATTTTATTGAGCAACTTTGATTTACGGCTACTAAATCGTGCTAAATGAACTAACCACAAGCCTGATGTCTGTTTCCTGCCGCAAATCAGCTCAAGCTTAACTTAACACACTTCTAGACCAGACTTATTTGTTTTTGATAAATGGCTTGGCATTATCGCAAAATCATATTTGGCCGTAAACAAAGTCAGACAATGAGCTGCTGTTGACCTGCTTCCGTTGGCCAAACACAATTGCCTTTAGTGGCCAATAAAAAATACTTCGTGTCGATGAGGAGCAAGCAAAGCAAAGCAAAAGGCACTGCAGCCGCAACGTCATTATGATCATCATCATCATCGTCTTGTGGTTAGCGGCATTCCCCAACCGACTTGACTTTGGCCACTTAATGCGCCACAACAATAAAAGTAAATTTAATAAAGTACTCGACTGACTCTGGCCGTTGCTCGTTGCATACTTTGCGGCGCATAACAGCATAAACTATCGGACATTGGCATTGCAATGAAGCCAGTGAGAGCCAACTCCAGTTGCAACTAGAGCACTGCCAGTGACCAGTTGCCACTCGCTGTGGCCACTTGAGCTTTGACAATACTACAGAAAATTGCAGACTCACTTCCGACAGTGGTTTAGAAACTAACATTAAAATGTGTGATAATAAATAGATAAAGTTTGTGAATTGGAATTATTACAGATATATTGCATAGTGTACAAAGAATTTTAAGAGAACACCTTAAAAGAAAAAAGAATTTTTATTTTAAAGGAACACTAAAAGAATAAATTATTAACAAATACTGAATTCAGAATACTTGATCAAAGCAAATTTAGCAAACTTCAATGGGTTGCGCATTTGTAGTAAAATAATTGATATTGAGTTATTAAAAACAAAATATTTGTAATTACAAAGCTTTCTTCAGTGATTAGAAATTTTTGGTTGTTGACAAACAGTTACTATTAATTATTGGCAATGTATTATTATTTTAAGAGAAGAATATAAAATAGTATTAAACGCACAGCTTACTACAAATAGTGATTGCAGAGAAAAGCTTTCTTGGATTGCTGCTAAAACAATATTATTTAAAATGATGAAGAATTTTTCAAATTGCACTTACTTGTTTAATATTCAAAGCCCACTATGCAATGTTGCTTAGTGGAAGCTAAAAAGAAATTTCAGCATTTCAATAACAAAAATCTTTAAAAATGTAGGAAAATATGTAAAATTATACAATACAGAAAACAAAAAAACTAGATTTACGTAGCTAGTTGAGTAACAATTATTACAAATTATTTGCAATGATTTTTCATTTTTAGAACAATTAAAATGAACTTATTACAAATAAAAACTTTAGGTAATTATATATCAAAATCTGTATACATATAAAGCACACTTTTTAGTTAATATTACACCACTGTGCTGTGTTTTATAGTAGCCAGTAACTAACGCTGCTCATCTACCACCTTAGAGACCGTGTTCTTTTTTGCCGTTTGTTTTATACTCTGAATTTTTATTTTGCCAGCATTCTTTGTACTACAATTCTCACTCATTTTCCATTACGTTATTGTTGTGGTCCTTTGCAGTGGCCTGGTTCACGTTTGATCCCGTGCTAAGCGGCGGAGCTGGCTCTGGTCTAATCTTTAGCAAAAATAATGCAACCGTCTCCGTGGAGGGCTGGGAGCATCGTGTGGCCCTTGGATCCGTTGGCTTCTCGCGCGGCGTACACTATTGGGAATTCACCATTGACAACTATACGGCGGACACGGATCCGGCATTCGGTGTGGCCCGCATCGATGTGGCCAGGAATAAAATGTTGGGTAAGTTCACACTACACACTTCTTCACTCTACTCTCAATGGGTTTTCGCTGGGCATTTGAAATTCAATTAACAATAATGCTTGGGCGAGGCTCCGTTTTGGGGCCCAAACACTTGAAAAGCTTTCAAAAAGTTTTTCTACACAATAAGAAGAGAAAAGGGAAAATGATGAAATCGGCACAACAAATGCAGCGCCACCTAGCGTTGACAAAATGCCAATCGTATGCGCAGAAACTTGCCAGCTAATAAGTAAGTGGGAAGAAAAGTTTTTGGGGCGCGAACCTCTTCGATTGGTGGGCGTGTCGTGGAAAACTTTGGCCATTTCTTGGTGCGTGCGTGTGTGCGTGCAAAAGTTTCGCAAGAAGTTTCAGTTACCAAACAGGACGAACGCTAAGGATCTTCGCTGGCAACGCCTTCCGTTAGGTGCCAACAAAAGAGAGAGACCTGCTTTCGCCCCGCTCCACTCAGCAACAAATACAAACAAAAACACAAACAAAGCCGTGCGAGACGCCTCAAAGTGTATGCAACGGCAAATTGATTGAAAATGCGTTCAGCTGAGGGAAAACCCATCTCAACTCTCAACCATCTTTTCCTCTTCCCGCTTAGAAGGAAGGCACGCGCAGACAAAAGTAATTAAAACTGCGACACTTAAACTTTGCGCTTGACAAAAGTTTATTTGTGGCAAGGCTTCAAAGGAATTCACAGCGTATTCATTCCACTATTCGAATGACTTTTAAATTATTTTTTAAAGCGAACTCACGCATCATTTAACACATGTCGCAATTCAATTCCCATTTCGTCTCTTAAGAAGTTTTGCGCATGCAATTTTCATATGCAAAATCAACTTTTGTGCAGGTGACAATGACACCCAGATATTACAGGACGGGAATCGCAAAAGTTATTGTTGTTTATAAAGTGCAGCATAGACTGTTAGAGTAACGAAAATTGTGTCTAGGGAAATTGCAGCGCGCAAACTTCATAAACTACTTCAAGATGCGAAAATACCTTTAGAGAAACTGTTTGCCATGCTTCTTATTTAACTGCCAAAGTTACGGTCAGTTTGTAGTTTTTTCAACTGAAAAATATAAAAAACTTTACAAAGAGCTTACTTTAAATACGTTTGCTAATATAGTATTATATTTCTTTCCTTCTCTTTCGCAGGCAAAGATGAAAAGTCCTTTGCCATGTACATTGACAGGCAACGCTCCTGGTTCCAGCACAATTCCATACACGAGCGACGTGTCGAAGGCGGCATCACCACGGGCAGCACAATCGGAGTTCTCTTGGATCTGGAGCGGCATACGCTAAGTTTTCTGGTCAATGAGATGCCACAGGGTTCGGTGGCATTCCGAGATCTCTATGGCGTCTTCTATCCGGCAGTTAGCATTAATCGTGGCGTTACTTTGACCATGCACACGGCGCTCGATGCGCCCAAAATGGATTATTTCTAAATCAACAGATCAGAGGGGAAGGAGTAGCGAATTGTGTACATATAGCATATATAGTAGCTTGGCATTTAGCAGTTATATCGGTGTCTATACAAATAGCTTATAGCATAAACATACATACAAACAAATATATTAATCTAATCACATACTAAACTTATACATATACTTATGCTTATAACTGTAGTTTCGGGCAAAGTTTAGCGACATATCTACCATCTACAATCTATACTCGTATCTTCTATTCGTAACTATTCACACAACGTTTTTAAAACGCGGCAAAAAATTATATAATAACTACAAAAAAAAAAAGGAAAATTCAAATAATTATTCCAAATAATTGAAGATATTTCACGATATTGCATGTAAAATATTATAAAACCAGAGCAAACAATTTTTAAATGTTTTTTGCAATACACAAAGCCAAAAATTAAGCACCGTGCAAAACACCAAAAACAAAAAAATGGTTAACCATAATTGGAGCAAAACAAAAAAAGAATATATAATATAATTGAATACACAACAAGTAAATCAATTTAAAAATGTTTTAAAACAAAACACACACGAAATCCATTAGCAATTAGTGTAGATCTGAGTGTTTATCTCTCTCTGTGTGTATTGTGTGTTCAATTGGAAGCCAAAAACTATTATAAATATTTATGAAAAAAAGTATAATATAAAATCTGTTTTTTTTTTTTGTTTACTTTTCGAGGCGAAAGTATTTAATGAATACAAAATACAAAGTATGTAGTTGAGTGTTGTTTGTGAGTGCACACTCACAAGCTTTTAGTTGAAAGACTGAATGCAAGTTTAAAGAGGAAAATTTATCTAAATTGAAAAATAAAATGTACGAAAAATTCACACACAAAGTTCTAAATGTTAAATGTGCAAAACTTTTTCGAAAATTATTCAGCACGCGCTAACAAATTTGCAAGCTAACAATCCCAAAAAACAAACACAAAATCAAAACTATTTTCACTTAAAAAAAAGAAAGAAAAACAATTTTGCTTTGAAATATTATTAATAATATCTTTAATATTATTCTAGCCGTATAGTATAATAATGTATATCCATTAAGTTGTGTGTAAATATTAGCATACGTTATTTTAAAATCATGTAACTAATGGGCTATCAATGTATTTTGTTAAGTATATTCTAACTATTTACCTACATTAACTATACATTAATCGGAGGAACGAACATGTGTGTATTTGCTAGTTTTACATGTGTAACATTTAAATTTAAAACAACAACAACAAAATCTATTTATACTTTTCAATTTAAGTCTATGCGGAAATAAACAACAACAAAAAAAAACGAATGCAATGAAAACAAACTAAAACTAAATTAACAGTACGCGCGTTTAATAAATGATTATAATTGTCATAATTATATTCATAATGTTAATGTATGCAGAACATTATGGCAAATGGTAATGAAAATCATTTGAGGGCACCACACGTAAACGAGTTTATTTATAAAATCATATGAAAAACAAATAATAAATATTAAAAATGCATATTAAAATCCAACTGAAGCGTGATTTTCATTTAAATGCAGAGTGGGAGATGTGTGATGTTTTTTTACGCTACTAAAATAGAATATAAAATAAAGAATTTCTTTAAACAATTTCGGGGAAAAGTGGTAAGTGTTTTACGCTATTAAAATACAATTTAAGATAGAAAAGTTTTGTTTAACAAAATTCTGGGAGAAATGGGAAGTTTTTTACGCTGTTAAAACACAATTTTAAATAGAGAATTTCCTAACAAATTTCTGTGTTGATGAATTTGTTGGCAGTGATGTTCTCGAAAACAATTGTATGATAAATTCCTGGCTTCATTTTAGTTATAATTAAACAAGCGGAGTATGTCTTCTGACTTCTGTTCTACTTTAGACAATTCCCCCTTTTCCTTTTTTTTGGCAAACCTTTGTTGATTTATATTTCCACTTTCGCCGTGTGGAATTTTACCCATTAGCTTAAAACGGCACCGAGGCGAAAGTTCATTGTGCTATATTCCCTTTCTATTTTTTTCGCATAATGTGTTGACTGTTTGTGTTTTGGATTCCTGTGCTAACTACTGCTATAGTTGTTATATGGCATTGTTGTGCTCGTTGTCGGCTCAGGCGCAAAATGTGTCGCTAACAATGTGCAATTTTTTCGCTTTGTTTTGTTTTGGCTTTCATTTACATGGCCACGCCCACAGCCTTTAGTCACTTTTATAAATTGCACACTTAACTTTAGCCCGCGAATCGCGAGGATAACATCAACAGCGGCAAACACAAAACGCTTAGAAAGTTGCATGTGTCAAATGCAAAAGCCGACATTTTGTTTTCTCTTCGGTAGTTGTGTGTGTGAGTGTGTGTGTGTATGTTTGTTTGTTTGTATTGTATTGTGAATACAAAAACTTTAGCTCTAAGCGAAATTTTAATGAGCGCAACGCAAAAACCGCGAGGCAACTTTTATTATTTTGGCTTGGCATTGTTTGCTATTTTAGTTGTTAGCTTTTTTCACCATGTTATTGTTGTGTGAGTGTGTGTGTGTGTCTGGGAAACGCATCAAAGTGCAATTTTTATATCCGGGTTGGCGTGCCACATCAAGTTGCCGTTCAGACGATGCAGTGAACGAGACATGGACCCCGAGCAACTGTGTGTTGTGGTGTCGGCCACATCCGTTTCCGTCGCATCGTCCGCCATGTTGCGTCCGACACGAAGCTGCCCCCGTTTCCTTCTTCTTCTCTCTTCAGTTGTAGCAGCAGCTGCTTTTCAGCAACGTTTGTTCGCTTCATAAATCATAAAACTTTCGCCGCACGTCGCTTGGCCCCAGCTCTCCCCCACCCCGTCTCCCACTCGCTGATCATCCTGCTACTTCTGTTGCTGTTGCAAGCGCCGCTAAGCCCCCGACTATAACACAAAAAACTCTCAAACTCTTAACTTGCAACATCGCAGGCAGCTGCCAACTGCTGCTAAGTGTTGAGTAAATGTTTTCGCGCCTCGTTGCTCTCGCAAATTCCCAAAACGTTTCCAGTTCTAGTTTCAGTTGTTGTTGTTGCGGATGTGGGGGACGTGGTTGTCGTTGTTGCCACTTTTGCTAATACATAAAATATCCATATTAATACCACTAGGAACGTCATCTCAAAAATAAGTAAAACCATTCTCCACTCTCCACTGAACTTTGCCCCTTTTCAGTTTTATGAACTTCAATTGATAAACATTTAACAGATCGTTCCGCTGGGATGACAATAAACGGCAAACAAATCAAGTTGCCATTTATTGGGAAGTGCCAGACAATGATATTGTTTGATTTGAATATGATTAATTGTTATCTACATTAGGTTTAATAATGGTGTATACATTAAATCTGAGCTTGAATTCTGTCTGACTAATAATTAAAACATGTTCATAAATTTGGAATTTCCTTTGGAATAAAACTCTTGAGTCCCAAAATCCAAAGTTCAGAGAGAATTCAAAAACTTTGATAAGTGCGAAAGCTTTGGTTGAGTGTGCTCGACTATGAAACCGCTACGTGGCAAAAATCAAAAACAAAACTTATTTTAGACAATTAACCAACAAACTGATATACAAATGACTTGCAGTTTTGACGAATTTAATGCATTTATTTATAATACAAACACCAACACCATTTACCATTTACATTTCACAGCTAATTACTTTGCGTAATTTTCCTCTATGTCAGGCTGCTCCGACTCTGACTTTTCCATCTCTGGCTGCTCCGTCTCTGATTTTTCTGTTGAAGCTCTCTCCGTCTGCTCCATCTCAGACTGCTCTATCTCAGACTGCTCCGTTGAAGGCTGCTCCGTTGAAGGCTGCTCCGTTGAAAGCTGCTCCGTTGAAGGCTGCTCTATCTCAGACTGCTCTGTTGTAGGCTGCTCCATCTCGGTTGGTTCGGTTGGAATGTCCTCTTCCTCAGCTACTTCAGTATCCTCTGTAGTAGTCGGTATTACCTCGGTGGTGGTCGCAGTTCCATTTTGCGGTCCGCCAGCTTCCCACAAACGCATCACCTCGAGAAATTTGGGCTGAGCCAAGCGCCTGGCGGTGATGCCCCAAACCATGTAGACGTGATTAAACTTCTTGTTAGCATACAAGTGATTCACCACAACATTCGGCAGCCGCTTGGCCAAACGCTGCACATCCTCGACAGCCGAAAGATAATCATTCTGTGCGTAATACAAACCAATCGGCGCCGTAATGCGTTCCAGCGGATAGTCTGGCGGTGTGGCACGTCCATAGATGCGTTGATTATCAGGGCCATAGTCGTATTGACCGAAGCGCGTCGTTGGTTGTAGCTGAAGGTAATGCCGCACTTGCTTGGAATTGGCGCCAGCTGGCAATTGACCCATAAGCACCGGTGTCGTAGTCTAAGAAAATGAAGAGCAGATTGAATGATGTACACTTTAATTTTCCATCTTTACCCACTCGATTGAACTCGCCAGGGTTTTTGCCCAATATCAACCAAATGTAGTAGAAGCAAGTCTGCAGATGAATGGCCGATGACATGCATTGCGCGGTCGGCAGACTCGAATGTGGCAGCACTTCAAAGTTGTCGCCAAGAATATTCATGCTGGAACGTGCCACAGAAATCAGCGGCGCCTTAACATGCGTCATGAATGCCACCGGCGCCAGAGCCTGCATCACATGCACCTTGGCATTGTATTCGGGTCGAGTGGAGGCCATCACAAAGAACGATGTCGTACCCTGCGAGTGTCCAATATAACTCAGCTTGCTGTAGCCCGTCTTCGCTAGAATGGCATCAATCGTGGCCGGCAAATCGTAAAAGCCAATTTCATGCCACGAGAAACTCCAGTAGCTTTTGTCCGTATTCGGATTGAGCTTGAGATGGCCACGCGAATACCGATTGCCACGCACATTCGCCATCCAGACATCGTAGCCATTATCGTAGAGAAAATAACCCAGACCACTGTGAGGTCCCATCATAATCCAAGTGCTGGAGGCATCCTGCAGACCATGCACCAGCAGCACAGGTTTGGCGCCTGGTCTCGGTATGCGATGCACGTGCAGCAGATACTTATCCTCAGTGGTCACCGTGTGCTCTTCTCCCGGATATTTGTATTTGGCCAACAATTGCAGCTAGCTCAGCAACAAATACAAGTAATTCCAACTCATATTTGGCATTTCTGTCGTACTCACCGTTGTGAGCGTGCCGTCTTCAATGACACTCGCCGGAAAGTTATCCTCCATGTAGCCCGCTTTGCTTGCTATCCAGCAGAGGCTGAGGCAGAGCAATCCGAACATTTGCCGCCATGTGCAGCTCACGTCTAACATGGCGTATGATCAACTAAATTACAAACCACAATTCGTTCTCTCTCTCTGGTGGCCCTAAAGAGCGGCAATTAGTTGCGCCAGCATTTCAAACTTATCGGGATGTCATCGCAATAAAATAATTCGCATATGTTTTCAGCTAATTACCGAGCGTTGGGACGGCACGACATGTGCAAAGTTCAGTCCACAGAAAAGGGAAAGTGAGAGTTTTTGACTCTAAATAAGCCAATCGCACTAATCAGTTGTGTAGAAGTGAACGAGAGAAGGGCAGAGCATGAGCATTAACTCTTCAATCAACCAGACAGTCAGATTGATTCGAGTCTGGTTTCGATATAGAAATGAAAATTGAAATGGAAATTCTAGCTGAATGCCGGCTAATCAAATTGCACGGCGGCTTTGCAAACTGTTTGCCAGCCTGATTGCAAAATTAAATTTTTAATTCAATTGCGGCCGGTGCGCTCTTCAAATCAGTTTTGCCGTCCAAGTCAAACTTTGGCGCTTAGAGGGGTTCTTTTTTCTCGCACCCTACCAAAAGCCATATCAACTTATTGATAGTTGAGTTTTAGGAGAGCATTAGGAGAGGGATTGAATGAAGCCTTAAAATGCTTGCAAAAGGCATCGTGGAAAGCGACTTCAAAAAACATTAGCTAACTGCAGATACCCTTAAAATAAGCATTTAAATCAATATTGATGTAAAATTGAATTTAAATTGAAAAAATAGATAATTTTACCATTAAAATAAATGTAAATTATAATAGCTATAAGAACATATTCAAACTATTCTTTTACTTTACATTTACCTATTTATTTCTTTGATTATGAATATGTATAGTACTTGAATATATATTTTCATATAAAATAATACATTTAATACATTAATACATTTATAAAGAGTATTAAAACTTCGGCTATTCGAATATGTAGAATATATTTATTCTTTTATTTTGTGTTTGATGAGTGACTGCTGTCCATTGAGCAAACATGGGAAACGTTTTCGATTTGCATTGAGAGAGCTCCGCTTCGTAGCATTGGCTGTGTCATCGTTTTTTACAATTGATTGGCAAAAATTGATTTCAGCTTTTGCATAAAATATTTGGTTGCCTTTATTTGCGCCAACTGCCAACCGTTTTTGGCTGTTTGGTTGCCTGACAGCCTGACAAAGCGCCACAGCACGAGTTTGATACCGATTCTGATTCTGATTCAGATTTAGATTTTGATTTTCATTGCTGAATGAATCCATAGCTAGGCCCCAAGGCTGGCCAATATTTCGACATTTGACAAATAACTTAATTCAACGTTGTCACCACATGTTGGCAATGCCAGTAGAAAGAGGGAAACTGAAAGAGAACGAGGAGGAGATGTTGGTGGAAGCGAATGTCCTGCCAGCTCTTAACAAGCTGTCACCCACGCCTGCTTCTTCTTCATCCTCATCCTCGTCCACGTTCTTACTCACAGCTTGTCCGTGGGCGTTGCTATTTGTGTGTGCGTGTGTGGGCGGCTCCTGGCAACGTTTCAATTGGCAACATGCTAAACCTTAAGCTCGCGTTTCATACTCAAATTGCAGCAAATTAAAGAACCAACGTTCAAACTCAATTTCACCGTTCAATAACCATTTTAAAGTTTCTTTAAAGTTGTGAGGTTTAAAATAGACTTTAAAATATAAAAGCTTGAAAATTGTAAAGAAATTATATTGTGCAATTTTAGAATTTTCTGGAGTCCAAAGACTTTATTTTCTTCATCGTATTTTTAAGCGGTCAAGAATAAATATTTATTCAATAAAATTGAAACAAAAATCTTTAAAGTACTGAAGTTTCAATAATACTTTAAAATTTTGAGGGCGTTGATCTTCGTATTCCCAAATAAGAAGATAGTTATATCACTTTTAATATTAAATTGTATTTATTTCAATTGTCTCACCGCACATTGAGATCACATAGAAAGATGAAGTTTTAATTTGATCAGCTCATTTGTATAGAACTTATATTAGTATAGGAATATTCCAACAGAGGATATTATTAAATGTGAACAATATTTTCTAGTTGTTGCCATTTTTTTTGGAACATTTGCCTTATTACTTAAATTCAAACTATGTAGCAGAGAAACTTTAAATGTTGCTATATTTAACCCAAATATCTTTAGCTGCAAAATGTTCTTACTTTTTTAAAGTTATTAAACTATAAATTACAATAAACTTACAACTTTTTTGCTTTCAACATCTTGCGTACCATTTATGTCGTTGCACTTTTGACCTACTTTGCGGTTTGTTAACAAATTGTCAGATCGTTAAATTGGGCAATTCCCTTTGGTCGACAGGGTGCAATCAACGTCGTCGATCGTTGTTGCAACACTTTGAAGCCTGGCGCGTGCCGCGACAATTAGCTAGAGTCTATTTTGAGACCAAGTGCCAATCAGAGAGGCATCAAAGAGCTTGTTGAGTACACGAAATGCCACACAATGTTGTAAGCTGAGCAGGCAAACCAAACCAAGAGAAAACCGGCTCAGACCTTAAGTCGAAGAAGTAGGCGGCTATTAAAATGAGACCAATCAATTGGCCAGCCCTTTTCTTTGCCATTGTTTTCCACTTCGAGGAGCAGCAGTTTGCTCTTTAAATGCCTGCCAGTCTTGACTTGCAGACTCCCAACTGAGACCTAGTTGTTGCCTGAGCTCGTTAGGAGTTCGGTTGAGCATCTGTTGTTGTTGTCGCCAGATTATGATCAGCATTGTTTAGTCGCAGCATTTAGACTGCCACTTAGTTGCAGCAGTTGCCCACATTCTCCTCGCTTTTCCCTCTCCATAGAGTCATACAAATTTCTCACTCTTTCTCTTACTGACTTGTGTCTCTTCTAGCCATCATTAGCCACGCACGTGACTTTTAATCACGCGCGCATAAAATTGAATGCGAAATCACAGACGGCCAAGGAGAATCCATAAAACAACGCCTGGCCAATTTATAGAGGCGCTGGCCTGGTTTATAGCTTTGCAAAAACTTTGACTCTGTCTAGCTCATTATAAGTACAAGTCGCTAAGATACACTTGCCTCAGGGTAACATTATATTTTGTTACGCATTGTAAGTGATTGTTAGTGGAGAAAGAGAATAAAATTGTATGAGAGATAAAATTGAAAATATTTACCATTCAGTAATGAATAGAAAAGAATTTAATAATGATATATTTGTTTTAATTTCATTCATTGCAAACTCAATAACTGAACTGTAAATAATTTAAATAATGCATACACCATTTGCGTATAGTAAATTGTAGCTATTACGCTTCAGCGCAGCGAAAAAAAAGTATAATATTTAATTGAGTTCAACTGGCTGATAATGACTTAAATAATATGCTAAAATGTATCAAATAAATAAATTAAATTAAAAGCCTATTTTATAGCAATATTTGCAACAATTTAATTCACTTTTTTGAGAGTATTTCGGATGTGACGTTTGCTATTTATTTCTTTCTTATTAGCGAGTGAAAAACTGCGTCAAGTTTGTAATTTTTTTTTTGGAGCAGCGGAGCTGAGACCTTGGAAGGAGTCTAAAAGTTGGCGCTGCTTAAACTGCTAGGCGTAGACAAACTTTACGACTTGGCCAAAGTTTGCAGAAGCCAAAAGGGGGAAGAACGTTTTGTCTGTGCCCAGCGTGCCACTTGACTTTAACCTTTTCAAGTTCCTCGCTGTCTGTCTGGCCGGAGTAGCGTAGCCATATTGCGTTTGATTCAGAGACAGCAGAAAGGACTTGACTCCATGCCAAATGCGCAGGACCTTTTGAGTTGGAGTCATGTTATTATGCTTTCAGAATCGCCCCATTGCCAATTACAATGCGTTTGCCTCCGACTCTGAGTCCGAATCCGTATCTGAGTCCTATGCCTGTCAGCCTCACTCAATGCCCACTTTACCAGTTACCCGTTGCCCGTTGCCACTTGCTGCCACTTTCCACTGGCGACGCCTTTGCCTCACGCAACATCAGCTCTGGCGCTTTGGACAGTCTGCATTTGGTTGTAATTACTTTTGCCTCGCTTTTGTGTGCACGTGGCACATTCTGTGCTACAAACTGCAAAGCTACCAGCCCCCAAAAGTCTCTCTCGATGAGGGTCAGAGTTTGTCTAGCTTTAAGATTTGTTTTTCATTCGCCAACGCGCCAATTGCAACAAACAAACAACAATTTAAATTAATGCCGCAATCACAATAACATTTAAGTTAATTAATTTTAAAATTTAATTCAATTGCACAGCTAGCACACACAACGCGGGAATGAACTTAAATTAACTAACAACAAATACGTTTGCAATATATACTCCGTACATTGTTTAAATCGCTCGCCATAAATTTCACAGTATTTTATGCCTCTCGCCATGCTCCAGTGACACGATGTGCTGACTGCCTGTTAATATTATCAATAAAACGCAGAAAAAATTAAACGAAAAATGAAAATTATTTTGCGCTTTCATTAATTACGTCATTATTTGCATATTGTCGCCAGGCGATGGAACAAAAAGGGGGAAATGTAATGCAATGCGTGGCTGTGCAACCATTATCTGTGATTTTTAATGACAGCCAAGACTCCTTTGTGTGTGCAAGGAGTTGGTTGGACAACCGCTGCTGATTGCTCTGCCCCATCAATAAAATCAACGAGTGATAAAGGATTACGCACAGCGACAACAAGGACAACGGCAGAAGCAGCGTCAATTGATTAATTTATGGAACATGAGAAGACATTCAACTGAGTGTGGCGTCAATATTAATGGAGAACTTCACTTTACACTCCACAGCAAAAATAAGCAGACAAGAAGTGAAATTGAATTGAGCAACCACACTTCACAATTGACAAAAATATAAATGTTGTTGAGCGGTGTTTTTGAGCATTTGCCTCCCTAATTAATTTAATGTCATTTTGTATTACAATAAATTAATTGAATCAAGCAAGTGATGGCAGTGGACAACTTTGCTAATTTTGCAACACCAAACAAATATTTAATTAATGTGCAATTAATTAAGGTTTGATTTGTATAAATTACACAACTAATTGCCAGATTTGCCATGGACCATAATTAATTTTACACTTCTTTGCATTGTTGTAAATAGTGTATGTATAGTTTTTAAGCCACAAATATTCTTTTGTAAAAGGTAAGCAAACTTATACTTATTAAAGGTAAGTTGCACCCTTTTCATTTTCATTTTCTTGTTCAGTTTCCTTCACTATTTTACTCATTAACCTTAGCATAATACCCTCGTCTCACAGGCATAATCCTTAATTTGCCTGCCACCTTGCTGGGGAGATCCATTTGGCATTTAAGTGCCTCCCTGTTCAATGTGTGTTGTACTTAAGAGGACTACATTAAACTGCCAGAGCCTGCAGCATAAGTGTTTACGCTTGAGGCAAACAAAAGCTTTTCCATTTTTCTCTCTCTCCTTCTTCATTGCATGACCAAAATGATGGCGAGCCCGAATCCCATTTCATTATCAATAAGGAAACTCCAACATGGTCCACACACACTCACACACATGCTTATAAATAAAGAGGACTTCCAGCTGGCAAAAAAATAAATGTATTTTAGTCCTTTTCATTACGATAATGAAATATTTCAAGAGCAGTTTATGTGGATTACTTGCTTAAATGTGAGAGGCACATGCAAAAAGTGGCAGCCACTAGCCCACATCCACATCCACCGTATGACGCCATAAACATGGTGTAAAACCCCATGACAGGACCAAACACACATATTAACGTATGTGTGTATGCTCTTACAGGACATGCGTGCAAATTCATATGTATAAGCAAAGCCCAGGCAAAGCCGCAACTCCAACTCCACAAGCTGCCAACTCTCGACTTCAACTCCCGCAGTTTCTGCCACGCCAAGAAAAGCAAAGGCATAATTATGGCATTATCACACACGCACACACACGCCAACTCACACACACACACTCTCTCTCACTAACGATAATCAATTGAGAAATGTTTATAATGAAGTGGCGCGACCAAAGTCCTGGCACAATGCCCGCCCGCTAAGCACTTCATTTCCCCATTTTCCAGCCATTTATCGTGCTTGTGTGTGTTTGTGTGCCTAGGAGGTGTTCATGGAAGGGGGCGTGGCATGCAAAAATGGCAAACCAGCAATAAACTCGTCCACCAAACCACCGTCTGCCGTCTCGTTCATTGATACCATGTGCTAAGTATACCGTTGACCAGAGAGATAAACACCGACAACACGCACATCACTCCAGCCCTTGACCACATTCGCCCCCTGCCCCTGCCCCGCTCCTGCCCTCGCGCCCCTTTTCGCGCTTTCATGACAATGTCCATCATAATTCATGGAGCGACTTAGGGACATAGGGAACTAGCACCGCAAACTGAATTGTAACAGCGACAACAACACTGCGGAGCATGAGGTTTATCGATGCGGCCCCCCGAAACACAGTCCATTGTAATGAAATTAGCATAACACACAAGACAAAGTCGCGCATTGTGCGATAATTGAGTTTAACGTGGCAGCTTTTTAAAGCCACCGTCGCAAATACACGCAACGAAAAAGCTCAGCGCAAAAGATTTCATTCACAAATAAACTAATAAACTATTTTCAATTACCTTAAACACATACATACATATAAACCCAATCTTCTAATATTCATTTTTGTTCGAGTTAGAAAAATTAGTTGAGTACAGAGAATAAATTATAATATTCATTTGCGTATACGCAATATAATTAAGTATACGAGTATTATAAATGCCAATATTTCCAATAGATTTCTAATATTTGAGCAAAATGTTTACTAGCTTAATCGTCAAATAGGCTTACTAAATTCTTAACTTTAACTTTATCCTAATTAAATAAAATTAGAATAACACAAACGACAAACTAAAATATTCGTATTCTTTATTTTAAAACAAGTTTTTTAATTTTTTTAAATTTGTTTGTTTGTTTTTTTATTTTTGGCAAATTATAGAAATGAATATTACGAAAACTCAATGTTCTATTAGCTCTATCTGATATTTCACAAGGTCATCATAACAATTATTTGTAAAATTTTAGTAATTGTCAATGATGCTTAATTCTAATAACACAAAAAAAAACTTAAATATTCTGAGATTATTGAGATGGCAATTACAGAAAAGTATTTCGTATACGCAATATCATTACGAATACGAGTATTATAAAAGCTCAAAGTACCACAAACTCTATCGGATATATAATATTAAAAGAAAATCTTAATAAGTTAAGTTGTCAATTTTTATCACTCAATGATTTTCAATTCTAATAACACACAAGACAAACTTCAATATTCAGAGATAATTGAATCTAAGCTGGCAGCACTTAAAAGCTACTATAAAAATGTATTTGCTTTTAAATAAGTATAAACTATCGTTATATAATAAAATCTGAGGTTAGGAGACTTTCTTTTACTCTTGATATGTTTAAAGTTTTTGAAGAATATTATCTGAAAATTCTTTAATAAAATTAGTAATGATTTTTTAAACGATGTAACTGAAAAAACTTTTTCAATATGTTGAAAGATTTTTTCTAAAAATACATATTTAAAACTTTCAAAGTATATAAAGCTATTATATAGTATTAACTAAAGAACATATTGAATATATAATCAACATTTGACAACTTTCTATATATCTAAAATAAGCCCGTATTATTGTAGACATTTTCAAAGTGTGAAAGGCAAGACTTAAACACAGTTAACGGAAACGGGCCACAGCTTCGACAGCTTAGTTCAGCTGCTGTGGAAGCCTTGAAGAGGCAGAAGCTTAGTCAAACTACCATTGACACTGCGAACTGCAAGAATGACAATGACAATGGCAATGGCAACTGGCAACTGGCAACTGGCAACTAGTAACAGTTCCTCGGGCAGATGCCATTTCTAGGTGAATGTTCACTACGAAGAGAAGCGAATACTGTGTGCTGTATGCTGAGTGAGTGCCTAGAGTAACAGTTCCTATTGTGTCATAGGTTTGGGAGCAATGCACCCTTTAACCAGCTGCAACCAGCAACAACCCATTTTCAACTTGGACTCCTCCATTTAATTTATGCCAAGAGCAATGGAAACGGCAAGAGCAAGAGCAAAGGCAGAGGCAAAGGCAACAGCAGTCGCAATGGCAATGCCAATGCTGAGGTTTAAAACCCAATGAGCCCTTATAAATGAGCTAACGCTGCTTCACGCTGCGAGTTCAAAGTGCAACAAACTTGGCTCGTGCTTTACTTTTATTGTTTTGAATAAATATATATATATGTATATTATATGCAACGTTGTGTTATATAATAGGTAATGTTATCATAGCGAACGGTGAATGGCAAAAGTTGAATAAAAGTTTTGCTTTAATGCGAGCATAAATTAAATTACTTTTTTAGAGCTTAGCCATAGGGAAATGCTCCAAGCCGACGAAGGTAAATTGAATGAAGAAGTAAACCGCGAACTTTTTGTTTTGTTAGCTAACACAAAATAAACTCCAAGTTTGCAGGATTTTGTCTCAAAGAAAATCTGTTTAATTAGTTTACATAGTTATTTCGTAATTTCCTCATTCTAAGTGATTATATTCACATACGATTTTGATATATATGACTAAAAAATAAATTACACATTAAGCTGTTAAAGTTTGCAGCTTTGCCCTAAGAACTTATCTTACTTTTGGTATCAGTTAGGGGCTGTCCATATATTACGTAATCACGTTTTCTGCGATTTTTGACCCCCTCCCCCCTGGTAATCAAATGTAATCAATTGATGAACACCCTCCCCCCCTAACAATGATTACGTAATCACAAAAAAAGAAAAATATGAAAATTTGTTCTTTTAATCTGTATTTTCAAAAGAAGATTCCAGCCAATCTTTAATATTTTTTTATGATTGGAAGTTGGCTTGTTAAAATCTCTTTATATCCGCAGGTATCATCTTAGTCTTCGTCGTCTACATAGTCCTCGTCAAGCCATGCGAGGTTTTCACATCCTTCGTATGACTGAATTACTAGGCATTCTCCGTCCAGCCACACGGTAAAAGGGTTTCTTTGATTTCCAATCGAAGCTTACAGCTACATTTATATGAATTATTGCATTCGGTACTTATCGACAGATTAATCGGCGCTAAACCAATTTTTGAATAAATACTTTTAACAACAAAATTTTTATAATATGATTACGTAATCATTGTCCAAGAACCCTCCCTCCCCATGTAATCAAACATAATCATTTCCTTGACCCCCTCCCACCCCCTAAGTGATTACGTAATATATGGACAGCCCCATAGCACAATTGTCTCTTTAATCAAAACACAAATCTCAAAAAATATGACTCAAGCTTCTATGTGGCTAGATTAAAGTAAGCGGCTGGTTAAAAATAATAATTTACATTAGACCACGGATTGTGCACTTAAGATGGGTCCTAAAACTTACGGATTTCCACAGTCTGTTGCATGCAGCCTGTAGCATTGTCAACTATTATTACAATATATTGTAATAAAAGAAGTTCCAAATTTCCCAACTTTTTTTTTGGTATTCTAAATATTGACGCACCCTAACTTAGTCATCTCACTATCTGCATTTTGCTTATCACTGTCTTCGAAAAGCTCTTGCAAAAGCTCGGCTTACCATGCGGTGCAGTGGAGTATAGTCGAAGTGAAGCGAGCTTAGCAGAAAAGAAAACGCAATTTGACAGAGCAGACGTATTATTGTCTCTCGGCCACCGAATTTTATAATCCCACGTGAATCTGCAAATTATATAATCTGGCAGAGGAAAATACCAGATTAACCCCAAGCGAGAATATATGTGAGAATAGACGTGTATATACAAATATATATATATACATATATAGTGCAGTGCAAAATTCGTTAATTAATACAGGTATGAAGTGGAAATAATTGTGAGTGTAGTTTATAACCATACATATCTCTCCAATACAGGCATAGAATCCCCAGAAATTCGGCTCATCGAGTTCGGCACTGGCGGATGGTAGCCTCTGTGGGTCACTATTGGTCCATTTAACCTCTATTACAACTATAGAGCGCCGTGGACCCTAGTGAACAACTATATATTGGGTGCACAAATTTGGTCGGAGATCACAACAAGGTTGGTTGCTCAGCGGAACACCAAAGATTCTGATTCTGACCGTCCCCGACATACACCCAAGATCACGGCCAAGTTTGATTTGAATATTAACGGAGCACATACAGGCGCATACGCCTGAAAACCAAGAATACACTGGATGAGTAGTGCGTACAACAAAAGTACCAAATCCACAATGCAACAACAATAAGTTAATTTATATTGTATCAATCATTCCTCATTGTGCTATAATTTGCTGAGAAGCGACACGACTTACATCGTCTGTGTCTTCTAGTTATTTGTATTAAATTTGTAAACATAAAATTAATAATTCTGATGGAAAATTGTTGAGGCATACTCGTGGATACAACAAAATGAAATAGTTCTAATTTTTGGTACATTTATATTAATTATCTGTATATTTTCTCATGTAGTACATTATCAACACAACATTATCATCGTCACTCATCTTCGTCATGGTACCACGACCGTAAGAAAACGACATTTAAGTTAACTTAAACAAAGTAGAAGTTACGAAAGGTAACCTTAATGATACAAATGATTTTATAAATGTGCCTAATTATTAATCGAATGAAATTATCCCGAGTACGTCTCAGACTTGAATTAATTTTGTAAATATTGGTAATCATATCACATATGTATATAACAAACGGAGTATCATGAATTCTTTTATAATTAAAAATTCACATGAAGTGATTAATGAAATATATATAAATAATAATGTTTTGCTAATTTTGCTTAATATGGTCTGTCGAGTAAACGTAGGGAAAATGTCGAATATATAGAAAACTTAAATATGAATTAAAGTAGGGGTAACTTATAAAAAAAATCGAAAGTTACCATGGTCGGGAGGGTAGAGATGAGGAACTTAACATCTGGATTCCTCTACTAGGTAATTCTTAGAAGGAAACTCCACTGAAGCGTGTGTCGGCGCGAAATCTCTTTTGTTCTGCATTTTATTTTCTATTAAGCTTCTTTTTGTGTATATTATTGTACATTCCGTTTGCGTATTAACTATTTGCATGTGTTAGCGTAGCCGCAAGTGATCGAGTGAGGAAGAACCCCGACCAATCCGACGAGCTAGAACCGAGCATAGGAAGAATACGCAACCTACCAAGCTCGATCACGGGCAATCAGTGCCTTCTAAAGCCTGATAAGGTTTTGGTACACTACATACCCTGCTCGTTGCCAAAGTAACAGCTACGCACAATCACAGACTCTGCAAAATGAACTAAAAAAAGATGATAATTTACTTACATCGATATCGAATCGCTAATTTGAGAATAAAACATGTCGTTTTAAACGGCGAGTGATGTTTGTTTTCAATGTATGTTACATATTTGCAATTTAAATTTTATGTAATTAACTATGCGGACAAAAAATTCGTTATATATTTGCACATCGAAAATGGATCTTTAATCAAAACACAAATCTCCAAAAATTCGGCTCAAGTTGAAGGGCGGTGGCTTAAGCTTCATAAGTAATTAAAATATTAGTTTGTGTTAAAACTTACGGGGTTGTACAGTCAGCTTCAAGCAGCCTGTGGCATTGCCAAATTCCAAAAAATAATAAATTCTATTGCAGTCTATTAAATTATTCGCATTAGCCTCAAAGTTCACCCCGAAATTGCCATTGAAAGTCGAGTTATAGCAATGGATGGCATAGCCTATTAACAAATTTCAGATATTCAGCAAAATGTTGAATGCACTTTTCGTGCTAGCCAACACTGCCAGAATGGTTAGACACAACAGATTCCTTACACTGAACACCATTTTCGAACTTAAGAGTTTTCATCAGCTTGCTTGTTCATTCATACGGATCGCACTCGTATTCACACTCACACTCATACTCGCACTCAAAGGCATACTCAAAAGCTCGACATTATTATTCATCCTTGTTGAGTACATTCTACTTGTTGTTTTGTTTTTGTTTTCAATTCGCTTGGCTGAGATTAGAATCAAAACCAATTTTAACATTATTTTGGGAGATGTTAGAAAATTTTTGTTTTATTTACGTTTTTATTTCTTACAATGATACCGATGTTTTTATATAGCACATTGATATTACTATAATTATTGTAAATTTGAAAACCAACTAATAAATATGAGTTTAGATTTTATCTTATATTCTAGATAGAATTTATAGCACACACATTTGGAAGAATATGACAGACGCCGGCACAAAGCTTTGACACTCTATGCCTACTTTTATAAACATGCAGGAGCTGGAGCTTTAATTAAGGTCTAACATTTAAAGCTAAACAACAAAGAAGTCTTGAGAATATGTTAAAAAAAATTGTAGTTCAGTTTAAACGAAACTTGAACTTTGTAAATTTATTATTCAAATTTATAAATTGCTTTTGAATTTGGTACTTAAGCTGTTTTAATAAGTAGAAACAGAATAAATCATGATTTTAAGGAGCAAACAAATGGACTACACCTAAGAAAAGGATTATTGCTCCAGCAATGGGAGCCAAGGAACCGGATCCATTGCAGCTATCCTCGGTGCACACATCGCAGGCCAAAGTGTAACCTGTCATCCTCTCCATTACGGACAACTCGCAGCCCTGTTTGTTGCTTACATCGCCAAAGTAGCAGTCATATCTAGTTCTCTGCTGTATCACTTAATTGAAAATACAAAATTTATGTGAATACTGTTCAGAACGTAAAGCTGTTGGCACATAAAGTACGTTAGTATTACTTTATATTAATTTAATTAAGTTAATCACATTAAATATCTCAAATAAAATTGATATGGGCGAATGAATGGCAATTAGTCAAAATGAATGTATATATATACATAGATATGTGCTTAAATTATTTACAAAAGATTTCTTAATATAATATTTAGGGGTCATTTAAATATAAAAGTTTGAGTTACTATGATAATTATATTTTTATGTTTATATTAGCTTTCGTGAAATCAAGGATGTTCGCATTGTTGGAGTAAGATGTGTAGGACAGAAAAGAGAGTGGGAATTGATTTCGAAAGAATTTAGCACGTAAGAAAATTAAAGATGTACAGTCTAATAGTACATCTTTCTAAAGTTATTGGTGTATTGTTTAAGCTTAAAGATTTGATTAGCTTTATAGATAGCAATGAATGAATTAATTAATTCTTCTGTAGTAACTGCGAAAGAAGTTGAATGAAGAGTTTTGCATCCGTCTGTGTATATAAATGTATAGTTGGGTAGACTTGCTTTGATATTAGCAAAGTGTTTTTTAATGATTATGTCGGTGGTTTGTTGGGTTGAACGGTAAGAGAGGTCTGTGTTTATTATGCCCAGAAAGTGTTTAAATGCCCACGAAGAATCTTTGGAGTGGTTGTGGGAGGCTGGTGCGAATTTAATGTCTAAGGAGGCTGTCATTACCATACCGATCTTTGTTAATTGAAATGGTTTATTGTTTAATTTTTTTAGCTCTTATGAGTAGAGGTGAGTCTTTAGCAGAGTATATATTATTGATATGGTTATTTTAATAATAATAATTTAGATAACTGTTTGAGCAATTAAGATGAGTTCTTAAGACTTACTTGAAGCATACTGTAACTTCATACAGCCTGTGGCTTTTCCAACTTTAAAAAGTTCGCTAAGGTGATCAGGAGGTGTAACGGTACTGCAGTCTATCAATTTACTCGGATTTCTCTTGCAGTCATTGTAAAACGTGTCGCACCTATAGCAATGGATGGCATAGCCTATAAGCAAAAGTTTAATATTCAGTAAAACGATGAATGCACTTTCCGAGATATATCGTACCCGTGCTAGCCAAGACTGTCAGAATGGTTAGACACAACAGATTCCTTACAAAGGACACCATTTTTGAAATACACAAAACGGGAATGCTTCGACTGAAAAAATAATTCACGAAACGTTGTCGATCTAAACGAACAAGCGACTGCTAGCGATCTTGATGGCTTCAGAGTTTTTATTAGTTCGCTCCATATTGCATACGCTTTCCTGTTTTTAGAATCGTGTGTTACGCATACTAAAGCCCATATATGATTTTGTCAAAACCACATTGTAATATTTTTATAAGAAAAATATTAAAATTAAATATTGACACTGTATGTATATATATATAGGCATAATATATTATGCTGTTATATATTATTTTAATACTTTACTTTATTAAATGTTGCGGAATAGCAGCACAAAAAAATTATTTTTATATGAAATTATTCACTCTACCAAAATAAATAATAAATAAATATATTTACACATACAGTTGGATCTTTAATCAAAACACACATTTCTAAAAATACGAAAAATAAAAATAGTTGATAAGCGGCGACCCAAGTCAACAAGTAATTTAATTATTGGATGGTTCAATTATAATAATTTAGATGAATCCACGAATTGTGCAATTAAGATGGGGTCTTTAAACTTACAGATTTCCACAGTGTACTTCATGCAGCCTGTAGCATTGCCAACTTTGACATCTTGGCTAAGGTCAGGATGAGGTGCAACGTTACTGCAGTCAGTCAAATAGCCTTTAAATTCTGGGCGCACTGAGAATGTAATATGGTGTTGCAATAATAGCAATTGATGGCATAGCCTATAAGAATATTCAGATATTCAATGAAATGTTGAATGCACTTTGGGAGATCTTTCTTACCCGTGCTAAGCAAAACTGTCAGAATGACTAGACACAACAGATTCCTTACACTGAACACCATTTTCGAATATACATACAAATGTTGCGACTGAGAAAAATATTCACGGAACGTTGTCGATCTACACGAACGAGTGGCTCGCTTGTTCAACCACACGCATCGCAATTTCCTGAGTTTAGAATCTTACCTAATTGTGATTTTGTCAAAACTACGTTGCCCTATTTACTTGCGTTATCATTTCATTCGATGAGGCCGATCGCAAGAACTTTTTTTACAAAAGAATAAAACAAAATGGAATTTTGATGTGTGTAAAATCTCATTGGTATTCATTTTTAAAATCTGTTTTATTTTGTGTTTTAAAAAAATCAATTAATAAAATGTTTTTTACGAGGCTATAGGATCAGGTAAATAAACTATTGGATAAAACGCAATAATAACAGTGTAATTAATTTAATTTAAATAAGTGATCTTGCCATTGTTTTCTTTATAAAAATTGAAAGAACAACATATAAATATGAGTTTAGATATTACCTTAATACACATATGAAAAGAGATGGCAGATGCCAGCACTTGTCCACTTTGAATAACAGCATCAAATTAGCTAAAGAGAGCACAACAAACTCGATAAACATATATAAGTTTGGGTGAGTGCTTTCAAAATTTAATTTTAAAATTTCGAAATTGTTTATCAATTTGACACTTTAGTTGCTTTAATGAGATTTTAAATTCAGACGCAATAATATAAAAAGGATTCCTTTAATTTATGAATATTTGAGGAATGACGCGTACGTTTATTACAGAGAAGAAGACGAGAGAATCTTCAATGCAACTCTTAAGCCAACCAACGAGCCACACCTAAGAACAGGATTATTACACCAGCAAAGGGAGCCACTGAGGCGGAACCATTGCAGCCATCCTTGGTGCAGATATCGCAAGTCAATGTCTTGGCCTCGTTAAGGGTTGTAAACAACTGGCATCCTTCCTTGTTGCTCACATTGCCAAAATAACAGGATCACTCAATTAAAGGAAAACTGGGCTCTGAAACGAATTCTAAAGAAAACTGTTAATAAATTTACATCGAAAGTGTTTTTTCGCTAATTTGAACTCAAACAACACGAAATGACTTGACAAATCCCAATTTTACATTATCTACATATAACAAATGTAACATATATGTATATGCAAATTAAAATTTATGTGCTGTTCAGTAACTTAAACTATGCGGACATAAAGTGCGTTAGTATTACGAAGCAGAAAATTAAATATGGTTTTATAATTATTTTGATTATACATATGAATAATTCCCTACAACAATTATATCGTATTAGTCATTTGCTTTAAAATTCTAAATTAAAACGCAAGTACCACAGCAAGTCGAAACTTGCATGAACTATAGAATCATCAACATATTTAATGGATGTCAACTAGAAAATTGTATATAAATAAATATTTGAACATAGGGGGCTGTCCATATATTACGTAATCACGTTTTCTGCGATTTTTGACCCCCTCCCCCCCCTGGTAATCAAAAGTAATCAATTGATGAACACCCTCCCCCCCTAACAATGATTACGTAATCACAAAAAAAGAAAAATATGAAAATTTGTTCTTTTAATCTGTATTTTCAAAAGAAGATTCCAGCCAATCTTTAATATTTTTTTATGATTGGAAGTTGGCTTGTTAAAATCTCTTTATATCCGCAGGTATCATCTTAGTCTTCGTCGTCTACATAGTCCTCGTCAAGCCATGCGAGGTCTTCACATCCTTCGTATGACTGAATTACTAGGCATTCTCCGTCCAGCCACACGGTAAAAGGGTTTCTTTGATTTCCAATCGAAGCTTACAGCTACATTTATATGAATTATTGCATTCGGTAATTATCGACAGATTAATCGGCGCTAAACCAATTTTTGAATAAATACTTTTAACAACAAAATTTTTATAAAATGATTACGTAATCATTGTCCAAGAACCCTCCCTCCCCATGTAATCAAACATAATCATTTCCTTGACCCCCTCCCACCCCCTAAGTGATTACGTAATATATGGAATTATCTTGCATATTTGACACTGACTGCACCGTTTAGTTCCCAGGATTGTCGCAGCCTTCACATTGGCGGTATTAAAGCTTTTGGCTGCCTTTCACAAAGCGTTTTGTTAGGATAGCCAAAGGACTTCGATACAAAGCCATGCTAGAAGGCAAGTGTCACTTGAAGGCATTTCTGCTTGTTGTTTTTACTCGCTTTGCAATTCGAGCAATGCAGCCAAGTTTTCAGCGACTCATTCTTGCTCCTTTTTCATTGAGTCTTTCCTTGGAGAGTTTTCTTTTCTCTTCACTTTTTTCGCTTTTTTTTTTTTGGTATGTGTGTGATGTTCGTTCTTTTACAGTGCGCTTTCAATTTGTGTGTACATAAATTTCGAAATGGACTTCTCATGTTTTGGAGTCGCGACACAATGCAGAAAAAGAAAGCATAAGAGAAAAAGAAAGAGAGGGACGAAAAATGAAATGGTGTGCGGAAACAAGGAACCATGACGGCCAGCTTGGAGCAACTACAACTACAACAACTGGCAGATAGTGTTGCGAAAAAGCAACTGCATAAATAACCAAGCCAACAAAAACAAAGAAAACAAAAGGTTTTGGCATAAACAAAAAACGCCAATCGAAAGTCGCGATTCGAGTTCGTCCTTGTCGCAATGCCAAAATTTACGACTTTTACGGAATATTTCCACGCATAAATTTAGCGAGTTAAAAAATTCTCGAAATAAGCAAAAGCAAAATATGTAGAGTATGAAAATTCCGTTTGTTATATCGCATTTCTTGCATTTGTTTTAATTGGAAAACTTAAAGCATTTCCATTTGAAAAGGCGACACACTTTCGTTCGTTGGCAACACAACACTACACAACACACAGAACAACATCAAGCTGGGCAATTTGATTGTGTGGCGATTTCCGCCTTCAATGGACCGTAAAATTACAGCAAGCTAGAGTAAGAGAGAGAGAGAGGGGGGGAAGGCCAAATGGTGGCTCATGTAAATGTTGATAACAATAAAAGTCAAAAGCGAGTGCAAAAGTTCAAGTTAAAGTCTAATTTCATCGAAACGTTCTGCTTGAATGCGAAGGGCACTTCTTTCAACTTTTTGGGTGTGCACATTATATGTTATACATATAGTAGAGTTGTAAGCGACGCTTGAAAGCGTTTCTTTAATGCAGTTCTCACACTTGGCAACTCACTTAGAAGACAGGCAGCGGGAGAGGCGCGTTTCAAGCGTGACAAAAACAATTTCAATAACAAATTCTATATAATATGAGCATTCGAAAGTGTGTGAAGGTGTCTAATGAAATCAGCTAAGAAAAATGTAAACTTCACTGGAAATTATATCACATTTTATGAGAAAGTATACTAGCAATAAATAATATATTTATTTAAATAAAAGCATTAAATATCACATATAAATATATCGAATATTTTTTTAGTAAATTTTATTTTTTCTATTTATGAATATGTTAACAGTTTACCGCAAACTCAGTTTTGCTTAAATATTCCATTTGATGTTCCGACTTATTGAAGACCGTCTTTGCTAATGATATAGCAATCCATCCAATATTGTTAATTTTATGGATAACCGAAGTGAAATCTATCAGAGCATGAAATGCAATTACCACAGATTATATAGCAATTTGTAAAGCACATTCATGTACGAATGTATTTCTATAATGATGATGATAATATTAATAATAATGATGAAAGGGAAAAAAGTGGCTGAAAGCAAAATGTCATTTATTTATTTGGATGCTCTGTCACTTGTTTGGCGATTTCTGTCAATGCCATTTAAGGATTTGGTTAAAAGGATGTGTGTTTTCCCCCTCTTACTCTCTCTCTCTGTCTCCATGTCGCATGCCCCATTTGTGTATTAAATTGCCTCTTAGTGGCGATTCTAGACGCTTGTAATGTTAAGCCCAGCATATGTGTGTATGTGATCCGGCGTCATCATTACCATTTTCTCTCATCGTCACACACACACACAAACACACACACACACAGAGAGCCTTACATGTCTTTATGACTTTTCTCGCAAATGATAAGAAAAGTTTTTCTAGCATAAACCGAGCGCATCCCCCACTCACTCTCCCATCGAAAAGTACGAGATGTCCATGTCAAAACATATGGCATATTGCCAGGCAAAACATTTAATGGTCTGCAAAATGGCCAGGACTAAGCAGCTGGGAGAGTGAGAGAAGAGGAATATGAGGACATTAAAAGTTGCTTAACCTTCATTAGGCGCCCTATTCCTCCAACTGGCAGTGAAATGAAATTTAATATGTGTCATGGCTTGGGACACGGCTTCGGGTTTGCGCAATAAACGCGGCTGTCAGTGAAGCTTAATATCCCATTTGTGCATGGTTGGCATTGCCATCGCCAGGCTGCACTGCATCCTAATGATATGCTCGAAAAAATTACGAATCACCGCAAAAAAAACGTTGGCAAAACAAAGAGACAGACAAACTGCGAAATAGATATAGAAAAAAAAAGCGCATAAGCTTTCCGTGTAGCTTTAATCAGCGCAAAAGGGCAACACTGTCGAGTGTTGGCTGCTAGCAGCCAAACTCAATTTCCCCAACTTGTTTCACGCCACGTTGGAGCTGTCTACTTTGCTCTCCTCGGGTTGGTCGCCCAACTTCCTGTTTGCTGGCTACAGCTGCAAAACGCGTTAATGCGGCGACATGGCATTATCCTTTTACTGGCTGCCTGTTCCTTGACTGCCATTCTGATAATCGAATTTGCTCAAACAACCGAGCGGCATAAGTTTGCCAAGAAAGCAGCCGAAGCAACAGAAGCAGCAGCTGGAGTAAGAAAAAAAATATGTGTAAACTTACCAAAGATAACAGCGCAATGCACAGACTGCACTTTAACAATTAAGAAGTGCAAATAATGGATAAATACTCCTGGGCCCTTAACAGCTCTTTGTATTGAAAGCACTTGCAAGCTTTGGTAAAGTATATTAAAGTATAAGCTTTTATATGCACTTTTTTGAACCTATTAAAAGCTTAAGAAAAAGTACAGACGTTAATATTCAGAAAACTTCATTAACGCAGTGGCCACAACAGACAATTAATAGAAAATATAATCAGTAGTAAAATTGCTTATTCAAAATTACTGCTGAACTTTAAAGCTCCCTAAAAAGAAGTTTATAATCAAATTTACATTAGTTAGACGATGATCTAATGCTTGTTGATTTTAAACCTCTCCTTTTGAAGCTTTGAAGTCTTCGATTACCTTGAACTTTCTTCGCACGTCGCTTTGGATTCTCAACCTTTGGCACAATCTGCAAATAAAACTTAGCTAAGCTATATGAAATCCTAGTTGAATGACTATCTTACAAGAGCGTCAAGTAATGCCTCTCTTTGAGCACTAAGCAGCTCCTGAACTTCTTTGACACGTCTTTGCATAAACTCAATTTCCTCTTCCCTCATCCTTTGCTCATCCTTAACTTTATTTACTTGAATGCGCATACTAACATTCTGGTTGTCCCACTCAGCGGAATCATTGGCGAGCTTAGTATTGGAAATGTTTAAACGAGCCCCATAATTCTGCGGAAATAAGTTGAAAATTTAGCAGTTTATTCGATGACACGGTGATCACGTTTCATTAACCTCGATGATCATTGCATAAACAAACGCTACTTGTGTTGTTGTTTGTTGATTGCTTTGCATTTCCTCTTCGAGATCTTTGCGCTGCTTGAGAAGCGCCTCAATTGGCTGACGGTCCTTTTGGATCTGCATCTTCGTCAGGGCAGCAAAATAGTCTCTCACATAACGCCATTCAATAGGTATTCGCAATTGAATTTCTGTGTGCCGCTTCTTGCAATCCTTGACCACTTTTGCTCTGTGTCGACCCCACCAGGCATTAGCGATTTTACGCGAATTTTCGATGACACTCTCGAATGCCTTCTTTGTCGACGTTAGTGTTTTGTCTAGTTCTACTCCAAAATTGATCAATTGCTGTTGATCCCAAATGGCAGACATCATTCTCTGATAGCCCCGGTCGAGAAATGTTTGTGTGTAGAAGAACTTATAGTAGCGTACAATCTCCTTGATGTCAACACTAAGTTTAACCCAATTCAGCATTTCCTCGCTATAATTCATTTGAAGTACATCTAAATACACAGAGTCGGGGAGAGCGCATCGCTTGAAATATCCATCCAATGACCAGCCAAATAAATCATATGGCAAACTATGCAAATCAATTTGTCCCCAATCCACTGAGATTCTTCCCATGATGCGAAACCGATTGATGGCCCGCGAGAACATGAAATATAACGAGGATCGCTTCAGCGATTCCAACAGCTCTTCATAGAGACGTGTGTTGCCCGACACGATGCTCAACAACAGCGATGAGCCATACAGTGTTGGTCGAGGATGCAGCAGATGTCGCGATGAGACACTTCGGAATTGTGATGTTGATTGATGATTTAAGATGCCGCTCAGAGTCATGCTAGCAGAATATCTCGATGGCCACGTGTATATCGTTTCTGGTGTTGACGTCGAATCTGAGCTCAATTCAGATGGAAACTTTTCATAGTCGGGCAGATCCACTTCCTTGAACAATTTCTGCAGAAACGTATCACGACAGACGCCAGGATCAATGTTTGATTTTATGGGCATCAAAAGGTTATAACGCCGCTTGACTTCTTGCTTTTTTTCTGGCTGAGTCATCTTCCAAACATCTGTTAATTGCGTGCCCATGTTTGTTCGAACTGTAAAACAAACCCAATCAACAAAAACCAATTAACCAAAAAACGTAAAGCAATGTGTCTGTCTTAGAACAAAAAAATAATGTAGTAATTAAGAACAACAAATAATAAAAGTGGCAAAAATGTCAACTCAAAACAAAACAGCTTTTATTTATATTTGTTCAAGGTAATTTTAATTTATTCCTCAAATTATGCTCTTAAGACCCGAACATCTGCAAAACGACTAACAAGTTGTGTTGTTGATCTCAAATTGCTGACACACTTTTATTTAAAGAGCAATGAATGAAATTAAAAATAATATTTAGAGCTATGCAATAGAAGCCAACTTCTCAAATTGGATTAAAAAATATAAGTTCTAAAAAGATCCCGGTGAATTTATATAATTTTGCAATCGTGGATAATGCATTGTTAATGGATTTGAGAATGCAATTATCGCATTTGGATATGGTTGGTTATGCGTTACGAAATCACCACTATATAAAGGACAGTACAGGTTCGATTCAGGCCAGTAGTGATCAGGAGATCGTAATGGACTTCTTACTCCATCTAGCGCTTTTGGCGCTCTACGCTGTCGGTTTAGAGGCCCAAGGGCTATCGTTACGTTGTCAAAGTCAAAAGCGTTCAGTGCTAAAACAGCAGGAGCTCATCAAGAGAACAATCTTAAGATATCAATTGCAAGTTGATACTATCAGCACGCAATGCCATATCACTATACCGAATATTATAGGTGAATGATACTATTTATTGTGGCATCATACAGTTAATTAACTGTTTTTGTTGTTTTTTTTTTGTAGGGGAATCTTTTACAATTATCAGCTATCCACACCATCCAATTGAACCAATTAATCCAATATTTATTCCTCCAACAATTCACCCAATACCAATACCTCCTAAGGAGCCCGATCCACCAATAGATCTTTTACCGCCTCCACAACCTCCAGTTTATCCAGATGTTCAACTTCCTATTGATTACACAAATGTTTGTGGATTTGGCATCAGTATTACGACCTGTATTCAACAGTTATACCCTCCTGCTGAAAAGATCATCGTCGATCCTCCTCCCTTCGTCGATCCTCCTCCCGTCGTCGATCCTCCTCCCTTCGTCGATCCTCCACCCGTCGTCGATCCTCCTCCCGTCGTCGATCCTCCTCCCATCGTCGAGCCACCTCCCGTCGTCGAGCCTCCTCCCGCCGTCATTCCTCCTCCAGCCGTCATTCCTCCTCCCGTCGTCGAGCCTCCTCCCGTCGTCGAGCTTCCTCCCGCCGTCATTCCTCCTCCCGTCGTCATTCCTCCTCCCGCCGTCATTCCTCCTCCCGTCGTCATTCCTCCTCCCGTCGTTCCTCCTCCCCATGTCGTTCCTCTTCCCGTCGTTCCTCCTCCCGTCGTTCCTCTTCCCGTCTTTCCTCCTCCCGTCTTTCCTACCGTCATCTATCCCCCCGACGTCATTAATCCCCCCATCGATGTCGGTCCTCCCAGTGTAGTCGATCCTCCCGTCAACCCCCCTGTCCCACATGAACATGAGCTCACACCAGTTGACATTGTAGAAGATGCCACGTTGACAACGGTAAGTTACATTCTGGCAATAAGAAATTCAGTATAGAACTACAAGTGTTGTTATGCGATCTTCTGCTAGATAACAATGATCTCGAAATATGGATATCCAGCGGAAACGCATTATGTAACCACATACGACAGTTATATACTGTGCTTGCATCGGATACCTCGCGTGGGTGCTCCACCGGTCCTGCTAGTCCATGGCCTAATGTCCAGTTCGGCGATTTGGGTGGAAATGGGCCCATCACAAGGTTTAGCCTACAAACTGTACCAGCAAGGCTATGATGTCTGGATGCTGAATACACGTGGCAATATTTACTCAAGGGATCACAAGAATGTCAACATTAAGCCGTCAGAGTATTGGGACTTCTCGTTCCATGAAATAGGCGTTTACGATTTGCCAGCGGCAATTGATATGATCATCTCAACGACGTCGCAGCCAAAGATCCAATACATTGGACATTCGCAGGGCAGCACAGCGTTCTTTGTGCTGTGCAGTGAGTTGCCGCATTACAACGATAAAATTGCTCTCATGCAGGCGTTGTCACCAACGGTTTACGTGCAGAACACCAAGAGTCCCGTGCTTAAGTTTTTGAGTCTCTTCAAGGGCAAATATGGCGTAAGTTGATTAATGTTACTTATCATTTATACGTTTCATTCTACTCATTTTTAAAATTTTTTCCTTTTTGTTAGGTGCTTCTCAATTTGATGGGTGGTCTGGAGATCCAGAAGGACAACACTTTGATACAACAGTTCCGTAACCACATCTGCGCAGCAGATTCGAGCAGCGACATCTGCAAGGTCTTTGAGTTTGTGCTGTGCGGCTTTGGCTGGACAGAGTTCAACCCGGTGAGTGCTGAGTTGTCTTATCTACAACTGTACTGTGCAATAGCTTATCATTCATTCTCTGTTTTAGAACATGACAAACGTGGTTGTAGGACACACCGGTCAGGGCGCCTCAAGTGTTCAGGTCTATCATTATGCATACATGATGAATTCCCAAAAATTCACTCGCTTTAACAAGGCGGCCCTTCATAATCAAGTCGCCTACGAAAACCCGGCAGCCGCCTACAATCTGACTAGAGTTTCATGTAAGGTGGCATTGCATTATTCCGAGGACGATTGGCTCGCTGGCAAACAGGATGTTCAACTGCTGAGACAAAGAATACCCAACTGTATCGACAATGCGTACATTCTTCAGCGAGGTTTCAGCCATTATGACTACATGATCTCACGCAATGTGAATCGACTCGTTTATGGTCGTGTCCTTAACAATTGCCATGCGAATAAGTATGTGGTTCCTTTGAATCAGATTCCGAGTTCCTATGGATCATATTACCAATATGGAAAGTAGTTATACTAAAAACTAAAATATTCTATGGTGTCGGGTTTTGATTTTTATTTTTGTAAATGCTTATATTGTATTTTTAATAAACTGGTTATGGTCTTACATTGTACACATATATTGTTAATATTAATAAATATATTCCACAAAGTCGATGCTGGTTTATATCGTCTATCGAAGCAAATTTCTGTTCTCGGATTCCTCCTAAAAAACAAAGGAAAAAAATAGTTAAAAGTATTTTACACTTTGCAAGTGTGCACCACGAGGCAGCAGAACAGGAAAAGTTGATCGTGGCATGAAAAAAATCAACAAGAAGAGAGTAAAATATAATAATTGAAATAATATAATTAATTATATTGAAAATATTAGTAAGATATCTTCAGTCAAGTGAGGCATCCTCTACCTTTTTATCTGCCCAAAGTTATAATAATAATAGCTGAAAATATAGTAGAACTCATAGTGAAAAATATAAAAGCCATAAAAAACATTTCAGTGAATTTTCTGTAGCTTCTTAAAGTATAATTTTCACAATTTGCCCAAAGCACACATTTTGCTGTAGCGGCAGCGGCTAAAGGCTGCTGGATTTTATAAACGAAATTCTTGGTAGAAAAATCAATGCACATAAGGATTTGCATATTTGAGAAAGCAAGAAGCAGGCGTTTCATAAATTAAACACGCATACAGCACGCATATTTACATGCCGCAAGGCTCAGTTTTAAATTAAGTTTGCAATTGAAATGGCGCGAAAAGTGAAGGACCAAGACAAGAGCAACGCGACGTCATGGCTGATGTTCTGACTTTAAATTGCTCACGTGTGTGACACAATTTGGGGACAGCACCCCCCGTCTACCGTCTCCCGTCCTCCGTCCCGCTCCCACCAAACCCTTGGGGCTGTGACAACGACAGTGGCGGAAACGGAAGTGCAAAATGTGAAAAATGTGCGCAGTGCGAACAAAGAAGTTGACTGTGAAGTGAGAGAGAATGGTGGCAACGTAGCGCGCTTAACAGCTGACACGTACGCGCTGCCACGCCCCATCCGCCCACTACTGTGAAAGACCGCGGGGCAAACAATTTGGCAAGCCGACACAATTCAACATGCACACACACACACACGTACCCACGCACACCCCAACTCCCAGTTGAACTTCAACTACAACCAAGCAGCCGTCATACATATGTAGGCTTCAGCGCCATCTCTCCATCTGCGACTACAACTGCTGCTACAGCTTCTGCTTCTGCTCCTACTCCTGCTTTCCGGCTACGATTCGGGCTATCAACGTCACGGGTCTTGCCATAAGCCTCAACTGCCATGCGTACGTGTGTTATTTAATGCTTATCTTTATCCTTTTCCCATTAGTGTTATTGATGTTGGCAGTCGTCGTTTCAATCCCCATACATTCTCCCTTACTCTCTCGCTGGCTGGCTCGCTTTGTGGCACCTGTGTGCTTGGCGCGGTGCCTCGATAAACCTGGCCGGCAGCTAAACGCTGACAATTGATGCCAGAAGATGTGAAACGAAAGAAGCGCCACAAAAACCTGGCACAAAATCACGCGCTAAACATTATTTTAATGCCCCCAGGCAAGTCACATATGTAGTCTCTGCATGTATCTCTCGCTCATTCCTTCGCCTTTGTCTGCCACACACTCTATAAAGCAGTTTGTCGGAAATATTTAAAGCTCTGTCTCATCGCTGTATTTCCGTTTATTCAGCCCTCGCAAGAGGCCTCTTGGGACAATTCTGCCTGGCAGCCCTGAGACATCAACTGACATTTATAAATGCTGAACTTGCCGTCAGGAATTGAGCTAAGCAGCGGGTGGTGGCCTTGAAGCTGCCACAGGAGAAGCCTTTCGAATTCAAATGATGCTAAATTATGGCGCCAGCTGCTCCGTAATGAAAAAAGCAAACTGAATAAATGCCGGGATAAGCCAAGGGCGTAAAGTGATTCACAGATATCTAAGGTGAAATATCTGACAGTCGAGACATAAAATATTCCGTTAAGGTTCTGTAAATTTACAGCAAGCAATCTATTCAATTATATTAGACTACAACATGAATTGACAGACTAAGATACATTTAATATAAATAAAATCAATAGCAATTCGAATACTTTGAGAAATAAACTATTATAAAGCTGTTAATTATTAGCCATAAAAATTCTCACTTAAATGTTAAGGAAATGTTTCCGTTAGGAAATATATCGTATACTTAATATTTTAAATATATGTATACCTAAAGTTTTGTTAAAAGTCTAATGGTACTTTTAATAACTTGTTTTATTCAAACTTATTCAGAATCCAAAAATTAGTATCCACGCTCTCTAGCACATCGACATTCTCTACTCTTTCAGATTTCTTGCAACGTCATCTCTTTTGACAACACTCATACGTATAGCAGCACTATTGCCATCTCATTCTAGAGATATTCAAAAGGATAGCATTTGTGGAACGTTAGACAACCCTAGTACAACTTTAATTGATTCATTAAATTTACAAATTTTAACTCTGTTAAATAATTAAGACGATCATTTGACATTTCACATTTGAAATTTAAAAATATATAAAATTTTAAATTTAATTCTTGACCAAGTGGATAAAAAAATCTAACCGGAAATTATCAAAATCAACTCTGGATGAAAGTAAGGTTGCATCTTGATAACATAGGCTTTTGACAGCAGACAAATAAAAAGTTAAGTCATGCAATAGAAATGAAATAAGAGAATCAGAGACAGCTCTGATATATACATCGCGTGGACGTGTTTTATTATGTATTTTTCAATTGGTGAAACAGCTTTTCACACAATTTTAAACACCAATTCCAAACAAATTCAAATGTATTGTTAGATGTTAAGCGGTTGAACCGATTCGCGCGGCCCCTTGAAAAGTGTGTGATTCGACGTCCTCGAGTTCTTTATTTTCTATGTGAAGTGTTCTCAAAAGTCGTCCAGAGATCCGCAAAACCAAGAACAAAAATAAAAAATAACAATCGTCAAAAAATTTATCATTAAACAATACGAATATGTTAGCACGGAAATACGAATTGAGTCCACGTGTGCCGCCCGTGCACGAGAGGATTGCTCTGCAGTGTGCCAAGAACATCTGCAAACTGGCCGCAGCTCTGCCCAAGCCACGCACTCTCACCGGACATCTGCCGGTGCTTGTGGAGCTGCGCGCTCAAGGTGAGCCCAACACTGTCTATCGCTATCAGGTGAATTTGCCGCCCAGCAGAACCGAAAATGATCATCTCATGCAAACCGATGAGGCCAAGGCGTTGAGCAATAAATTGCACTTACCTTGCCTCGTCCATGATCATCACTTCGATCCAAATGCTTCTCCGCTGGCAGGTAACACTCCTCTGGAGGATCCACCGCAGCTAGTCATGGTGCAGGAGAGCGTGCATGTGGTGTCCAATCAAGCCAACGACGATGGCAACAATTACAATGTCTCTACGTTCCAGAACAATGGCTATGCCATTGGAGCAACCAAAACAGCCCATGATCATTTCATGGCCACGCTGCACGAACAGCAGCCGAGTCCGTTGCAGTTCACCATGCTCTGGGCCAAGCACAACTATGACTATGATGAGCAACAGCTGCAACTGCAGTACGCACAGCCATTGCTGATGGTCCCGGTCGATATGTTGCCGACACAACTCCATGTGCAACCGCCGAAAGGAATTGATCAACTTCCGCTGCAGCCAAGGCAGCTGAATGGCTACAAACCGACTTCATCGCGCAAGTCCTCTAAGCCAATGCCGAATAATTCCAGCAGGTTGATCTTTCAGCCACAGCCGCAATCACAACCACAATCAGCCAGTTGTAACTTCGGCTTCGTTTCACCTCAGCAGTTGAATGCATCGCCGAGTTTGTACTCTTCAAGTGCTGCTCGCAACATTAATTTAGTGATTGAGCCAGGCGAACATAATGGAAAGGTCTCTTGTGATCCTCAGCAGCAACAGCAGCATATGAGTGGCGATCAGATACGTTCCATCTGTCGCCAATTGACCCGTGTGCTTGAGCTTGGGCACCCATTTGAGAAGCGTCAGCAACTGGAGCAGAATCATACATTAACCGATCAACAAAAATACAAGCGCATTTTTGGTAAGTCAACAAATCGATTTAGTTATTTCACCATAATCTACTAGATAAATTGAAATTTATTTAAATTGTATAAACTTTACAAAAGTCTTCCTGCATTCCCATATTTTTACTAGTGTTCGCAAACGAACAAAAATTACATATTCAGTGAATATTATTCACTAAAGCGAACGAACTGAATAAGTTCCCCTTAGCCTTTTTTTTTTGTTCAGTTGTTCAATTCGGTTCTTTTTTTCGTTCTAGCTCAGTGGTTAAACTAAGTTAGTTAGTTAGTTCGTTCATTTAATTACTTTCTCTATTGATATTTGCTAGATTTAAAAGTTTTAAATTTTAACATAGTATGTGAAATATTAAAAATATATATATTAAGAATTATACGTTTTAAAAATTATGTTGGTCTTAAGTGTGCTACAAAAATCTAGCAAAATCGTAATGAGAAATCACATCATAAGACTAAACGAAGAACAGATACCATCGATCGTATCTGTTCTTCGTTTATCGATAAAACGATATTGAGAGCAAAATCGAACGGACAAAAAGTTCGATCAAGTTCGCTAGTTAACGAGTGAACTAATTCTCTTATACTAGACTAATTATTAAATTCCCTTTCATTTTCTCCTTCGTTTTCTTTCTTTTTAGATTCCTTGGTGACAACACAGATGCCACCTGAGCTTTCATCCTTATTCCGCTGGGACTGCTGCCATCTGTGCCACACGGCAATGCGCACAGTGCGCAACGCCCTGGATCATTACATGTCTAGGTCGCACCAGCGTCGCGTTGACTCTTGGCTCATACGCCGTAGCTTCGCAAAGGGTCACAATTTATCGGAGGATATGTTGCGACACTTGCGCAGCTCCGGCCCGGTTGTCTTGCACTGCGATCTCTGTGATCTGAAGCTGACATCGGCGATACATGCACGTCAGCATTTCGACGGACGTCGGCATCGGCTCGTGGAGCGCCACATTAGTAAGCCCAACGGTGAGGGCTACTACGACAAGGCGGGACACTGGGTGCGCACCAATAACAAGTGGCTGGCGTGCAAGGTTTGCGATGTCATTGTCACCTCGGAGCCTCAGCTGGCCATACACATGGCCGGAGTGCGTCATCGCAAACGAGAACGTACCCCGGGACCGTTTTCATTGGCGGAGCCATACAATGGCAATCATATGTATCGCATTCATCCAAATGGTTTGCTGTCGCCCCTTAATCCAAGTGGCAATTTCGTGTATGCCAAGCCCGAGATACGCAAATTTAATGATCCCAATGCCACCTATTATTGTGGAGTATGCAACATTACGTTGAATCACATCAAGTCGGTCAAACAGCATGAGAATGGGCGCACGCATAACAAGAAACTGGGGAAGATGTCGCGATCGCCACAAGTGTTTCTCAATGCGTCTGCATCCTCTCGAGCCCTATGATCTGATCAACATCATCATATACGATATGGAATTAAATACGTTGCAGCTACAGTAAAAGCCAAGCCCAACAACTTCTGGTGCCGGGTCGTGCATAGTGCCATATTGTTAACAATTTATTTTTGAAATACATTACTTTTTCATATGTTTCATATGTCTAACCATATTTCGTATAATAAATATAATTATATATATATTGTAAAAGCCATTTGAAAAGTAACGCTTAAAGCAATTAATTTGAAGTTGCACATAAAAACAATTGCATACTTTTGTGCTGCTTTGAAAATGTTGCAGCTAGGCGGCTTTTGAACATCGGTTTTAATTGTTCATATCTTATATTAACTATTAAAATTAGTTAATATATTTAAATAATTTCCATGGCATTCTTTACTAAACTTATTTGAATCAAAAATTCTTGTTACGCTTTCGTCTTACATTTTCAATATTGTGTAAAAACTATTGCATAATTTTAAGCTGCAAAATGTTGCTAAGCTCATGCTGCGTGTATTAGCAGCATGTTGCCAGCGGCAGACTGTGAAACAAACTATTAACACTTGAAATAGTTGATATTTAATTAAACGACACTCATTTGACATCAAACGTTCTAACACTTTGGTCGCATTAATGAGGCACAGAACTTGCCGCCTCGCTGCATACTCTCTCAATCTCTTTGTCTGCTCTTCTGTCTGGCTTCTTTGCTTTTAATTGCTCTAGCTGCTTATGCAGCGACACGTTGTTCAGGCAACGCGAACTGTTTGGATAGCCTGCAATTTGCCACTTACCATTTGCCATTTACCATTGCCATTTTGCCTGGTTGTCCAGACGAAAATCGCATAAAATGTGTCCAGGAATCGTTTGCGATGTGTCGAGACAGTGCGAGGACCATAAAAACAGAGTTATCTCTGGGTAAATATCAAATAGGGGACTCCCCTCCCTCCCCACACACACACACAAATGATGTCAGTCAGGCTGCGGTGTCTAGACAAAACATGGCATTAAATAAATAAATAAATCGCAGCAGCAAGTACGAGAATGAGAACAACAATAACAAACAACGCAGCGCAGCGCAGCGCACATCGACAAACCACAAAAACGGAAGCGACTCTTGCACCCAAAATTTATGGCCATCATTCTGGGCGAGTGTGAAGAAAAAACTGCTGCTGCACATGCCGCCAATGAAGGTCAATAACAGGGCGTTGAGCGTGTGAAATTGTGGGCGTGTCCCAGTCAGCCTAGTCAGCTGCAACAGACTGCATATATGTTATATCGTATGCACGTATGTGTGTATCGGTAGCAACATGCCGAGTACTATATGTTTATCTGACCGTCTGTCTGATTGTCGCTTCGGGCTGCTGTCGAAGCTTGTTCGAGGGGGAGGCGGAGTAGTCGGGTCAAAGCATGTTTTCGCATAAATTAAACTTCTTATCGGGTATAAAACATTTGACGCCATTGTTGCAGCAGCTAGGAAATGTATTCGCACACATTCACATACACATATGCAGTAAACAGGCAAAAGAGCAACAGACACTGCAACAACAACAACAACAGCAATAACAATATCAATAAAAGAGCAAAAGAAAAATGTCGCAAAATAAATAAATACGAAGGAAATGACAGTTTATCGATGATATAGTTAATGATATTGCCAATGCTGCCAAAGTGAATGCATAGCAAAGCACATACATCATTCCAGGCTTATGTACTTCACATTGCAGGCTTAAAGTGTGGCTTTAACCATGCCATTAAAAGCAAAAGCTCAATGAGGTTCAGTTGTGTAAATTAAGTGTGAAAATAATTAAATAATGATGCAGCAATATAAATTATTTAAAGCGTCACTCGCGTTTTTAGTTTTTGGTTTATCAAAGCCTTAAATTAAAATAAATATACATTTACTTTAAGGTAAACTTTATACATATATGTTCTTTAAGTTGCCACTAAGTTATTAATTTATTTGAGCTTAAATTATAAATATATATGATTCCTAAAAATCAAAAATACTTAGTTTGTTTTCAAGGCATTACTCGCGTTCTTAGCTTATAATTTATTAATTATAAATATACATATATTTTGAAGAACATTTTATTTAAATTACTTAAAGCTGAGCTGAAAATGAAATTAAAATAGGAATTTTTATTTATTTCAATTTAAGGCAAACTTTATTTAAATTATTAAAAACATCATCAAATTGCTTTGTTTTTAATTTATCTGAGCTTAAATTTAATTGTAACTATGCATTTATTTTAAGGCAAACTTCAATAAAATCGCATTGCCAAATGCCTCGAAAATTTGTATTTGACTGAGCATTAAATTTATTATAAATATAAATTCATTTTAAGTTAAGCTTTAGCTCTTCACAATGTGCTTTGTAACATCCTGTGTGTAACATCCAAACATCCAAAATATATGTTAAGCATTTAATTTTTGAACTGAAATTTACTGTTAATTGCCGCCCAATTATCCTGCCGTATGAATTTTGCCAAAATTTGCATTTATTTCTATTGGCAAAGTCGTCCTTATGTCACAAGCCCAACTGAAGCGTTGAGTTTGTTTACAACTGTGTAAACAAATTAATTATGCAACTCTCTCTCACTCTCTGGTTGTGGATGTGGATGTGGTGATGCTTTCTGGGGTTGCTTTTTAGCATTTGGCAAAATGGTCGCTTGACGCGCTCAGGCCGAAGAAAATTTATGCGTGGCAAACCAAAACACATCCTCCAGGCGCACCACGCGCTGCTTGCCACAAACTGCTCATTTGCATGCCCCACAGCCATCGAAATGGATACACAGTTACACAGATACAAATGCAGCGGCTGCATTTGTAAATGTAATTAACATAATTTTGGCACAACATTCACTCAGCCATAATTTGCAGCTAATTTTCGTACAACTTTTTGTGGCACAGTGGCGCTTGCTCTCGTTGTTGTTGTTATTGTTTAATGTGCCTGCTACATAATGATAATAATTTCAATTTACCTTTTTCCATTTCTTTATATATATGTATGTAGGTTTTTTATACTATTCGTGTCGGAGTTTATGACGCATTATGTGATCTCGAAATGGCTGTCAGCTGTCTAAACTTGTCTAATAAACATTTCTTTTCACTCTCACTATTTGCATGCCGTCTTTATCGCGACGCTTTATAGCGGCTAAGCCAATTATGAGTCTATAATATATTATACCTACTTACATACTTTGTCTCCATATATACATATATATGTATGTAGTAGGGTGTGTTTTTCGGGTTGGGGGTCCCAAAACCAAAATAAAGGTTTAAAGCGTGTGAATTGTTTGTTTTGCAAAATATTATATAAAATGCTTTTAACGTTTTTAATTGTTACGTCTTAGCCATGTTTCAGATTGTCGCTGTTTTTGTTGTTGTCTGTTTTTTGTGTGTCACCTGAACGTGTTTGGCCTGCCAAGTACTTGACTCAAAATTATACATTTGAGTACTAAACCGTTTTAACGGCAACCCGTGAAAGTCGTTCATTCACAATTGCTTTGTACATTAGAATTTGGTTTGGGGCAAAAGTTCAAATGCGTTTAGCAGCAATTAACGATTAAACAGGTTCAGCTTAGTTCAGTTTAATTGTAAAGTAATTGCATAACTATGAAGTTAATGGCAAATGAATGTAAACATAAATAATGCCATGAGCTTTTTCAACGTAGTTAGTTCATACTATTTATACACAATAAGTAGTTAATTAATTTAATATATATTAGCATATTATTTAACAAGATGAATGTTTTTTTTTTTATTAATTTCTATTTGCATTATGCAAACTGTTTTTTTTTGCTACTTTTTAAATTTATTTATTATCGTACTCTTTAAACAAAATGTATTTGATTTCATTTACTATATTTGTATTTGTATTTTACAAACTTTTTTTTTAATCTTATTTATTCGTTTGTATAATGCAAAGTGTTTTTTTTTTTTAATTTTATAAATTACTTTTTTAGTTACATTTCAACCAAATGCATTTTATTTCATTTATTTATATTTGTAGTTTTCAAACTGTTTGTTTCTCTACAAATGACAAGTTTATTTCTATCTTTTCAACATGGCTTTAATCTGTTTGCCTTCAACTGAATCACATCCATCATTCTGAACATTTTTTGGAGCACTCCCACAATATTTATTGCTGCATCATCAAAAGCGAGAATCAAATAAATAAATAAAGAGAAGGAATTGAGCTGAAGACGTTGATTAGAATTTCCAAGTTTGCCAGTTGTGGCAAGTGCTGCATAAATACAAATATAAAAATACAAAAACATAACTGACAACAAGTCCAACGGGATCAACACACATACACATATGACAACAACCGCAGCCACAACAGCAGCAACCACAACAGCAACAACAATAACAGATAAACGGCCAACTGGGATATATGTCAATCGAACGAATTGAAGCAACAAAAACACGCAACTGGCTTGAAAAATGTGTTTAATGTTTTGCTTATATTGCAACAAATGTAAACAGGAACAGAGCGCGCCACAAGCAGCACCAGCAGCAGCAGCAACAACAACAACAACCACATGAAACGCCTTCATGACACATTTACCAACATTTTGTTGCTGCCTTTGAATGACAAATCTTGCATAGCATTTGTTGTTGTTTGTGGTAAGCCCCGTTTCGTGATGTTGTTGCTCTTTGTAGCTTGTGCTTTTGCTGTTGCTGTTTCTGTTGCATAGAAAACCAAATACATAAACAACGCCACCGGCTCATTCGCCAGCGCTTGCCTCGTGCTTTTGCCTTTAGTTTTTTTCCATTTAAGCCAAAACAAAGTTGCTGAAGAAATGAACAGAAAAGTAATGAAATTGAAATACTCTAACTTAATACTAAAACGTTTTTGCAGTTCAAGTAAATCAAATATAATATTTTAAACATTTGATTTAGAAAATTGTAAACGATATGCTAGAAAATCTTAAGTCAACCCTCACTCTTTTTACTTTGCTCTCAGAGAATTCAATACTCTGAAAGCAACTCTAATTAACCACAGGCAAATTAAATTACCTGAGCAGCTAATGAATAGTTTAAGGCATCAACAAATCGTATGCTCAAGTCATACTACTCGGCATTAAAATAGCATCGAAAACCACTTTCGATGTCGCCTACTGCACCATTAGCAGATTTTTGTTCAGTTTGAGAGGCAACACAAAAAATACAAAAAATACATTTGCGGTTGAATCACGAAAGGAAAAATGCGGCGCCGGCTAGGCTGGATGCTTATATAATATTCGCAACAGTGCTAAACAGAGAGACTAAGCTATGCAGAGAAATAGAGAGAGAGAGCGAGGGAGAGAGAGTGGCTAAGAGATGGGCGGAGAGGAGAGATTACTCGATGCTCAGTGGCTTCTCGTTGCAAAATGCAACTAGTAATAAATTGGCATGCGCTTTGGAATTTCTTGCCAAATATTGATGACAGTTAGTGCAACAGCAGAGTTTAGAAATGATTTTATATAATCACTATTAAGTATACGCCGCGTGGTGAGGTGTGGTGGAGGCTGAGGTGCAGTGTTGGCTCACACTTCATGCCACAATAACAATCGTCACAACTATCATTTGATTTCATTTTATTTCACTTCGCGTAAATAATAAAGCCACAGCAACTACCGCATTACGCAGCCACAGGCCACAAGCTGATGACGCCCCTGCGATTCCATTGTTGTCGTTGTTGCTGCCGCAGTTGCCACAGTTGATTATAGTCGTTGCTTAGTTGGCGTAGGTGCAACATGTGGCAAGTGCGGCAATTAAATTACGTTTAAGCGACGCCTTAATCGCTGCTCTAGGCCACAACGAGATGCAAGCGAAGATTCCCACAGATTGTGAATAACCGCAACGTGGCAGGCAAATTATTTGGTTGGAATCTAAAGTTTTTGCTGGTCTCAAGTGTAAAGCAAAGTTCATAATTTATCATCTTTGTGCTAAAGTTGTTTGTAATCTTAAAAGCTTGTCAATTTAACACTACACAACAGCTGAGCACAGTCAACATTTTGGCATATGGAAATTGGGGCAAACTGGCCCAAAAAGTGTGTCAACCGGCTGAAAGGCAAACAACTTACATCCTGACAAGGCCAACAGACAATTTACAGGTCTGTTGCTCTTCTGACTTCCCCACACACACTCTCTCCATCTCCTTCTTTTCATCTCTCCCTTTCCTTCTTTCTTTTGCTGCAGCTTCAGCTTCAGCTTTATCTCCATCTCGCACACACTCTTGCGCTTACAAATAATTTCAGTGTCACGCTGCGTTTAAGCCTGGAACTAAAAATATGGCCAACAATAATAAAACCAAAAAGTTGTGCCACAGCAACCAAGCAGCAGCAGCAGTCGACAATAAATCTGTTACAACAACAACAACAACCACAACAAAATGCGCCTTCTGACCTTGAGTCGTGGCATTAAATTGCAACAGTTTTGGCTGTGCCCAAAACAGAAAAAAAGAAAATAAAAAATAAAAAAAGACTCAAAACAGCCGGCAGTTTTACTTGTTATTATTATTGGCAGTTGTGGCTGCGTAAAATGTTGCAAGAATCTTTGGCAAAGCAAAAACAATTTCAATTCGACTAATGCATACTCTATGAAGTGATAATTACATTACGAGTTTTAATTAATGTTACTACTCTTAGTTGCTTTGACTGACAATCTGGTATATTTTGCACTCAAAGGTATATTCTTAATGTACTACAATATAAATATACCAAATATATGATATATTTTTAGTATTTATGCGGAATATTAATATGGTATATTAAAAAATTATATCCGCACTGATTTGGTTTTATTTAAAATGGGTAGCGGGTATCTCACAGGCGTGACTATATCTATATATGTATATAATTGTTTATATTACCACATGGTAAAATGTAACTTTGTACCCACAGGAAATGATTAGCGTAAACTGCCGACACCTACTTTGAAAAAAAATCGAAAAGCAACTATATTTTTAAAACTTGAGCATATAATAATAACATCACTCTTTATGATATCTGAAATTTTGGTCCGATTTGAGAATTATCATAAAAGTTATTCAAAAAAGAATTTTAAATATCATAAAAAAGGATCCTATTGCTGTACGCGACAGTCTGGTATTTATTGTGTTCTATAACAGATATACCAAATATATATTTCGATATTATATTTGGATGTTGACGTACAAACGGCTATATACTTTTAGTTAATAATATATTTTCAATATACAAATATACCAAATATACAATTCAGTTATTTTTAAATTTTTAATATATTATATTTTAGTCTTAATATACAAATATACCAAATATACATTTCGGTATATTTTTTATTATTTTATATTTATTTATTTATATTTATTTTTTTAAATTATATAGTGTACCAAAAGAGTTGCATAGTTTTTGGTATGTCATATGACTAATAGAGACAACGATGTTATCTTTTAAATTTTACTATCTCACAATTTTAATCCCATAAAATTTCCATAAAAATTCTACAGGGTATTAAAGTGAACGCCTAGCTTCAGCACACAAATTATAATTATAGTTAGCTGGCAAGCACCACAACAATCATAATTATTTTGCTGCTACAAATTGGTCGAAAAGGCGTTTCAATAAACCAGAGCATGCTGCAGTCTTAAGATTCCACTTTAGTTGGCGACCCTGCTCCTGGCCATCAACTTGTAAGCACGTGTTCATGACATTCTTGCAAATTGATATGGAATTGGCATTTGAGCTGTGTATGTAGTGCAAGTGCAAGACCACAAATTTTTGCAGCAATTCTGGGTCAGTTCAATATGCAATTTGTGACCTGCGTTGCCTTGAAGCGAAGTACTAAGCAATTTGCTGCTAAATATGTTGTAAGAATGCAGATTGAATTTATGATTAATGTGCAAGCGGCAGCGGCAGCGGAGTTGTCATTGAGCGACAGTCGGTCGAGTGCATAGCCCTGTTGGGCCAAGGCCAGCACAGACAGAGAGATCATAACCGGGAAATAATTATCATCAGGAGCGGCGTCATCATGATTGTTGTGATGATTGTTGCAAAAGCAAACAATTGTGTGTTGTTGCAATGATAACAAAAAAGTAAAACACAGCGACGACGCAAGCTCATAGTTGTTTATTCGGGTTGCCAACTAAATGGCACATATAATGCCAGCAATCTTTTGAATGCGAATGGGGGAATGCGTGCGATTGCCACACTCAGCGAGGCGAGAGACAAAGAAAGTGAAATAGAAATACAGACAGCAATCGACATTTTGCTCGCATTTTTTATTTCGTATAAAAAATGAAAACGTAACCAGGTGCCTACCCCAACAACGACGACGACGACTCTAGCTGAATCCCAAAACACAGACAAACACCAAACACCAGGTAGGCAGTCAGGCAATTGGACATTTCAACCCATTTCAACAGTCGCTTTGGCTCTTGGGATGCAGTGGGGCGTGCCATTTTACTGAGAAGCCCGAAGCTACGGCCACAGCTCGAGGTTTGTGCAAATGCAATTACCTTGGCAGCAAACGTAACACACAAACACTGAAACAGAGTCAGTAAGACGACAACAACAACAACAACAACAACAACAATAACAACGGCAACGATGACGACGACGTCGACGACGACGAACACTTGTGGCACGAACCCCCCAAAAACCCACACGAATCGCACTGTGAAAAACGAAAGACTTAGGCAGCAAACTTGCTTGGCACGCGCTGTTAAAGCAACAACAACAATACCAAACGTCACGTCGCCAGCAGACAAAACAAACGTACAACTTGATAATATAATAGATCTGCGTAGACTCTAAAAAAAGATAAACGAACCAACCAATGAGGGCGTCAAACATGCTCGAACCGTTCGACTCATGCGGGTCGAGTTCCTTGAGCCGGGTTAAGTTCACTGTATAAACAGTTGAACTAGATTATCGGTATTTTTTTTATGGCCATTGTAGGTGAACCGAAACAATGTATGACCGTGACAGCGTCAAACAATTCAATTAAAATAATGCCTCTTTATTGATTTTTTGATATTTGATGTGCCACTAAACGGAAACACTAAAAATACAAATTTAAATAAGCATAAGAAGAATCATAATTAATTATCTCAACATTTGCATATATTTGGCAAATGTGCGTAGCAAATTATTGTTTGTGTTTTATGTTAAGGAGTGTACAAGATTTATTGATTTTGCCACAAGCAAAGTTACTTGAGACTTAAGGTCAAATTTAAAATTCAAGTGATTATATTTCATTTCTATTAAATAGAACTCATAATATGAACTCAAATTTTAAAGATTCCATTATTTGTAGTACAAAACAGTTTACAAAATTCATTTCGAAACTAAACATTCAATTCAACATTCAATTATGTTCATTAAATAACAAACTGGATGCCTAATGGCAGCTCAGTATCTTTCAGTTACACATCGACACAACGATTTACAATACAAATTCACTTGCCACCTCTTTCACACCTCAAGTTACGATTCGATTGCATTTCTTTTGCCAAAGAAATTGGCAATTGTGAATACGAATACGAGTACGAGTACGAATACATATGCGAATGCGAATGCGAATGAGTTTGCCAAATTGGAGTACCATCCATCACACAAGCAGACAACATGAGTCCGCAGCTAGCTACAATACAACATTGATTTGGATCAGATCGGGCTGCAACAAGTTGGCATCGAGCTAACTAACAAACAGCTGACTTGTTTCGGCTGGCCTGGCTCAAACCTAGCCCAGACAGGCAGCTTGTGGCCAAAGTTTGAGTCAGTTGAGTAACGAAGCTCCATCGCATCGGTTGGCAAGTGAAACTCGTAGCTCGTAGCTCGGTAGCTGAGACAGCAGCGCGTGCGCGTCTAATCATAGCTTCCAAAATCGATCGTAAATTATCAAAAAACCTAACAAAAGAGGATAACACTAAAGCCAAATGGACTGCATTGAATAATCCTGAACAAAAACACAAAAAGCGAGTGTCTGCCACATAATATAATATTGTAATCGCAGTTATAACGAAAAGTGTCGAAAGTGAAGCTTTCTGTGGGGGGTTATAAAGCAAACGTAATCGTTACGCTTAGGTGCAAGCAACTGTTAACTGTTGCATTGCCAATTTGTCGAGTGAGTTTGGCGAGTTTTCTTCGTCTTTCTCTGTGTGAGTGTATGAGAGGAGCTCTTTTTCTCTTCGACACTCTCTCTTCCTCTCTCTGTGTGTGTTCATTTCTGTGCGTGTCTCTTTGAGATGTGGCCAAGTTGTCGCGCGTTTGGTTTTGGCCCGTGGCCAACGGCGCTGCTGTTGCACTGCCTTGTGGCACTGCTCGTCTGCGGCAGCGCCGACGCCTTCACCATACTCTCGCCCTTCAGCTACAGCTCGCTGAGCTTTAAGAATCTGCTTAACAGTGTTCTGTTGTCGAGCAACGCCAATTTGGCTGGTGGCGGTCGCAATCTCAAGTCCGATGTGCTTGAAGATGCATCACTGATAACGGTAAGTAGTTGCCCCAAATATTTATGATACAAACAAAAAACAGAAACAACAACTCATGCAATTGCCATTGTGGACACCTTGGTTGACCTCATAGCCACCGCACCGCATCGCCACAAAGTTGTTAGCATTGACATTTGTTATTGTAACAGTCAGAAAGACAGACCGACTGTTGTTACCTGTTGTTGGTTGTGTTACCTTTGTGTTACCGGTTCAGTTTTTTTCTTTCTTTGTGGCTACTGCACACAACTTGTGATGTCTTATGATTTTTGTTCAACAATTTTTCTATGTTAAATAAATTTACACTTTTTTCCATTCCGTCTCTCGCTCTCCCGTTTAAAAGAAAGTTTACACATTGTATTTTTCTGTTTTACGTATTTTCTGCTATTTCATTTTGTGCAGTTCGTTGACTTTTCGTTTCGACAGATTTGTTTTTTTTAGTACCAGAACTTTATTAGCGACCAAAAAGCATAAGAAGTCGCCCTAATCATGGCCAAACACGACAAGCATTCACTTTGAATTTATTTGCAACATGCAACTTGCACGTTGCAAGTTCCTGCCACTTCAACTCTGCCTCACACACATATTTTACGATCATCTAACGTGAGCTCAGCCCATCAGAGTACAGACATTGGACATTTTTTGTTTTGTTTGTTTGCTTTTTTGCAATTTTGTATTTGCCTTTTTTATGGCGTTGCCGCTAATTTTTAGCGAGACACTAACTGAGCTTTGAAACACGCATAAATAACGAGATTTAAGGGAAGTTGGAGAAATTATATGAATGCATTATTGCTAATTTGGCATTTTTTTAGTCGTTTATTAGAGTGATAATATCTGATGTAACCAGACATAAATTAATTAAATGAAATATTTGCTCAATTGCCTACTTTCGCATTCCAAGGAGATACAATTTCTGATCGTATTTATCTTTATTTTTATTTAATTTTTTGATATTATAAAATACAAATTTATTGCAAATAAATTATTTTACTTCTTATATTATTATAAATTATAACCATGTCCGTCTGTCTTTATTATAGTATATTTTAAATGTATTGCAAAATCAATATACAAAAATAAAACCCTTTGTGTATTTAAGTATTTTTGTATGTTTATTTGGTATATTTTAATAATAATACCGAACTGTTTAACTCTTATTCTTATTCATAGTCGAGTACACTCGACTGTAGCTTTCTTACTTAATTCTTTTTTAGAATACAATAGTTATAAAATTAACCCTTTGTTTGAAATAAAGTCATAAATACTGTGAGTGTTACAATCCAAAATTCATGGCTAAAATATTCATAAAAATTAGATTTTGTAGGTCTACTCACCTTGATAACCTCCATAACTGTTAGTTGGCCCAGTTCACGTGCCTGCAATTAGATTAATTCATTATGTTTTCCGTTCACATCATTATTACAAATGCAACAGACGTTTCTTGTCTCTATTGCGTTGATTTTTCACAAAGGTCAGTTCCGAATTAACAATTTGCATTCGACGAAAAACACAGAAAAAATTGAATATTCACACAATTGTAAACACATAAGTCTTAAATTTTGTTTAGGTTTTAATTTTTTGATTTTTTTTTTGGCAGTCAAACAACAGTTTGTCAAGGCGACAGTCGAGCTGAAATAGTAAACACTGTCCAAAGATTACAACATAAACTTTAAAGGTGGGGTTAACAGTGCCATCAAATACGATAATGTTTAATAATGACAACCAGGCGAAAATTGACAAAGCCAATAAACTCGCAAGATATACAAATATATAAAAATAAATAAATAAATAAAATTATTAACAACACGTTAACAACACCAACAAATTACCAGCAAGTGTAAAAAAATGATGGTTTTTTGATATGAGGCCGAGAAAGAAGACGAAGAAGAAAAAAACGAGGTGCAGCGTGGGTCGACGGAGGAATGATTACGTGATAACGTAACGTGCATTATGCGAATTACGTGCGTTTTAAACGTGACAGAGAAAGAAATAACAAATAATATAATAAAAGAAAGAGATACAACAAGCATTGTCAACCGGAGTAACGATATTAAACTGAAAAGAAATAAACTAAATAACAGAAACAGAAACAGATACAGATACTGAAACCAAAACTGAAACTGAATCTTATGCAAAGTCATGGCTGGGCTTTCAAATGCGGCCAACAAACTAACCGAACCGAAAGCAAAAACCGAACCAAAACCCCAAGCTAAAAAAGTCTTCAACAATTTCTGCACGTTTGCCAATTGCATAATCGTCGCATTGAGACGGCCGAGAGACACCTTTAATGCCCGCAATAACAAATTGGAAATTGTCAACATACAAAACACACACACACACATACACACACACACACCTACACTCAGGCATATGCACAATAATCAACATGCAATTAGGCTAACCTGTCGACTGGCTGACTGACTTTGAAATATGGGTTAGGAGCCCGAGCCCCAGCCCAAGCTTGAGCCCTCGCTGCACGTGCCCAACACCAACCACTTACAATGGTTAGCCAACGATGGCGATTCGAGATCTTTGGGATCTCTGGAACAATGCCAGACCCCATGCCATGTCTCAGTCTCTTCACTACAATAAGGAAATGCGATTGCCATACGCCGCTTTTTTCGTTTTTTTTTGTTTGTTTTTGCATTTTATTATTTCTTTTATTCATTGAGTTTTTTTTTCGTAAGGTTTTGCTTTACTTTTTGGCATTTGCCTTTGTTTTGTTTCAGTTTAAGTTTGCTATATTTGCTTTTTTTCGTATTTGGGCTTTGGCAGTGCCTTAATTTGAATTTGAAGAGTTTCCGCATTGTTTTTGCACGCCAAACGGTTTGTAAATCATTGTCATCAACTTGATTACGTCGGTTTGACAAATCGACAGGCAATTGTGTCTCAATCGGTAGCGGCAAAAACCAACAGTGAATCGGATTATCTAAGTGCAAGAGTTATATAGAATAATATATCACGATTTACAGCCAAAAAGAACTAAGCTCTTGCTTCAATTTACTTATTTTTATTACAAAAAGTAAACTAAAAGAAAATCATAAAGCATTACAATTTCGCAGAAATAGTAAACTTAGAAAAGAAATGCTTTAGCCTTAAATTTTCTAGAAATAGTTAACTTACAAAAGAAATATTTTAGCCTATTTAAAATGATGTCACAATGTAATCAATGTCAATGTCTCATTATCGATGCTCCACAATCATTTTGATTGAGAGCTGACTACAAGAGTTCAAATGTGATTAACCTTTGCGTTTTGATGCCATTAAATTGATGTCAGGCCACAAGACGGTAAAGTCACAACCACAAGCGCATGAAAATCAATATGAACACGTCTTGAGTGGAGAAGCTTTTGAGAAAAATAAAACTGGTTGGAATCGCCGCGGCGTTGCGTCGAGCGATGCCACGAACTTTGAGAGCTGCCGGGCAATTATAATGACGACGATGATTATGTTGGGTGCTAAGGTGCCGACAGACGATGTCAATATCAAGGTCGGTTACAAATCGAGTGGTATGCACTCAAACAAATGAATGATATTGATTGAAAACAAAAGTGGTGCGGTTTCCTCAAACAGAGGTTGTTGCTGCCGCCTCTGATCGTAACTCCAGCAACAAAATCAAAAGTGTTTTATGCAAATGTGCGCCATAAACAAATACGAAAAATTCGAGACAACAAATACGTTGACATCAAATCATTGCATTGAAATTACACAAAAGCAGAAAAAACAGCAGCAATATCAAATCAAATGCATATTCAAACAAAGCATTAACAGCCACGCCTCACACATACACAAGCACATATAAACATGCTGTCAATTAGCTGGGACACGAACCACAAGCACAGAGGTAAACACTCGCATTTAGTGGGTCATGATGAGACAGAGATAGAGACAGAGAAACCCCGAAAGAAATAGATGAATTTTGCTTTAGGTGCTAATGAAGTTTTTTGCTGTACGAAAAGTCAACAACAACAACAACAACAATATTGTTCAGTTAGTGGAACGGTAAAATTCATAGTCAAACAATGCAAAAGCAACAACAAATTTTAAATAAATATGTGTAACAGCAAATCAAATAATATTTCAAATTGTCAAAGGTCTTCCTAGTGAACTATTTTTTTTTTGTTTTATTCGAATTTGTTTAATAATTGTTTTAGCCACATTTCTGTCTCTATTCATTTTCGGTTTTTAGTTTTCTGTAGTTATTTTTCCGTTGTCAAATTGGGTCAAAAGCAAATATTTTGTGCAACATTTTGTAGTTGGCTTTTAATACTATTTTCAGTTGATTTGTTGATGCAGAAAAAGGTTTTAATTGAAGTGCGACGAGTGGTGCGAGAGTTGAGTTGATTTTGGTAATCACATAAAAATGTCATAAGAACTTGATGCAATGCTTTGGCTTGGTATGTCAAGGAAGTCTAACCACACACCGGACTTTAGTCGTCGAAATTAGCCCCAGATAATTGGCTGGTTAAATATGAAAACGCAAGTGCTAAATAGTGTAATATTTTGTGGTCTTTTGTGTTGAGTTAAATGATTGCCAACACCTGAAGCTGAAGCTGAGGCTGAGTCAAGTCAAGTGGTGTTGCTTATATAAGTCATAAAATTAATGGGCTGCAATTTGCAGATTTTATCTGTTGGCAGAAGAGGCATGCGAATACGAGTAAAATGCAAGTTGTTGCGCTTTTGATTGCCACACATTTGCGTACATTTCAACACCACATTTGACGCGTTTCCCAACACTGTGTCACTGTATGCGGTGGCTGCTGGCTGCTGGGAACAGCCCGTGCTGAAAGATGCGACTGCAACTTGGCAATATATTTTCGCATTTAACATTGTCGTGCCTCCGCCTTGCGGCTTAAACAAATATTGGCTGTGCCATTTTGGCCGGCCGCAAAAAGTGTGTCAAGCTGGTATTTGCCAAGAAAAACAAAGGCTAACAGTTTGTGTGTGTGTGTGCCGGGCCACCAAACCAGCTGTTGAAAGCCCATCATACGGTCAGGCTTTTATTCTTTTGTATTTTCAAAGCAAACAAAGCAAAAATTGCATAACAATTGCCGCTAGGAAATTGCCAAAAAGAAAACTCTAATTTATGCCCCAAAACAACATTGGCAACAAGAGAGCATGTGGAAAAAGGAAAAAAATATTTCAGTGGCTCAACTAGCAAGCTGGCTAACTGGCGTACCACTTCCTCATGTTGGTCAACCAGCCGGCAAAGTCAGTTGGCCAATGCAATTGTTTACACTTATTAAACGAGCGTTTTGTTGTTGTTGTTGTTGTTTATTGTTGTTGCTGTTTCTCTCTCACCGTTGTTGTGGCTATTTCGATTCGCTGCCAAGGTTAATTAAAATGCCAAACAGCTTCAATTGCCTCTCTCTACTATTTTTTTCTCTCTTTCTCTCTCTCTTTGTTGTCTCTCTGGGCATTTGTGCAATCGCGTGTTTATAGATTTTTCAACTATTGTTTTATAAGACAATAATTATTTCGGCACCCTCACAATTACGATTGTATAACGTTTGTAAAACTTATCAAAATTATCACGAAACATTGAAATCTATCAAAATACAAAATACAAAAAAAATTATGCATTATGCCGGAAAAATTACAAGTACTCCCACCCTCGTTGTGTTGTATGCTGTCATACGTTGCGTATGCGTAATACGTGACTTCACTGCGTCAGCTGAAATTCTAAAGCTGTCGTCATAAAATATAGTTTTCGATATTTATCAACAATAATTTATGATCATCTTTAGCTTTTTATATTACTTGCGGTGTTAATAAAGAAATTTTTTATGGCACGCGCAATTGCGAGAAGCGGCTCTTATTCATATAAAATCGCGCGTGGCAACCGAAGTAGTTATGAAATTGAAATGTGCTTTTCTAGTACGAGAATATATTTTTATACTCGCTCTCCATCGAAAAAAATCGAATTTTCGGTACATACAATAATATCTGATGATTCCTGAAAAATAGAGTTTTAGTTGCTTTGGCTGGCAGTACAGTATTCATATATGTATTTGGAATGTACTATATTATTATTTCAAGTATAGTCTTTGGTATATTTTAGTATTCCTGTGGTTTACTAAATTGGTATATTTTAAGAATAACACAGCATTGTTTCGGTATATTTTGAATGTTTATTATATCAATACTCGAAATATTTCCTTCGGTATATTTCAATCTTTTTAAGTCAATTAAATTCGGTACATTTTCAGAATAATGCCACATAGTTTTGCTCTTATTTGAAATGGGTATCGGATTTCACTTTTTCTTATATATATTTTTTTATAAAAATGTATATCAGAAGTTGTTTAACAATCTTAGTTCGCCATGGTCATTTTAATCAAATCAATTATAACTTTATTAACTGACAATTCGTCTTTGATTTTCAATTAGTGTTTCTTTATCACTCACAATCCCCACTCCAATTCCACTTATGCTCCATGGTCAGATTTCTTCTCACATGCTTCTCTCTCACTTCAATTAAGGTCACATTAGAAATACACATTTACTGTTTGGTTATTATGCTTAATTTAGTTTTGAATATCTTTATTTACCTATCCCTAATACAGTGATGATTTAGCTCTTGTCTATAAATGAAAATTCCTTAAAATATTCTGCAACTATTTTTATCTCTTGAATTAAATTAAATTTGAAATTTCTTTAGTTGAAGTGCATTCCCTTGGCTGTTTATTAAATGCCTTCCAATTATTTCATCAAATTCCTGACAAGAGTTTCGTTTGCCAGTGCCTAAAGCTGATTTAACTTGTTGATGCCACAAATTAAAATTCATTAGCCCAAATTGCTGTGGTTTAGGTCCAGACGAAGCCATCGCCTCCTCACCTGGCCTGGTCTGACGTTTACTGACCCTGCCTAGACCAAAAACACCTGAGCCGCAGTGTTATGCAAATGGCAAGAATGAAAAAGAGAGATGGCAAAGAGTGCCGAAAGAGGGCGTGATGGTGTGAGGGCGTGGCTGCAACTCAATTTCACACTGCCATGATTTGCACTTGCCGCAGACTAATCATTCCCGTGTTTTTTTTTTCCTCTTTCTCTGTCTATCTTCAAACCATTCTCCATCGCGTTGGACAGCCGAAACTAATACGCAAATACGGATATCCATCGGAGACACACACAGTGGTGACCAAGGATGGTTATATACTCGAAATGCATCGCATACCAAAGAAGGGAGCTCAACCCGTGCTGCTCATGCACGGCATTCTGGACACCTCGGCCACCTGGGTGCTAATGGGTCCCAAGTCCGGTTTGGGTGAGTATTATTTTGGTGCTGCACTTTGTCTAAGCCGTATCCCTAATTGTTCACATTACTTTGTAGGCTATATGCTGTCCGATCTGGGCTATGATGTGTGGATGGGAAACTCGCGTGGCAATCGCTATTCAAAGAATCACACAAGTCTGAATAGTGACTATCAGGAGTTCTGGGACTTTACATTCCACGAGATGGGCAAATATGATCTGCCCGCCAATATTGACTATATACTGAGTAAAACGGGCTACGAACAGCTCCATTACATTGGTCACTCGCAGGGCACGGCCATATTTTGGGTGTTGTGCTCAGAGCAGCCAGCGTATTCACAGAAAATCACCTCAATGCACGCTTTGGCGCCCATTGCCTACATACACGATATGAAGAGTCCACTATTTCGCACTCTTGTCCTCTTCCTCGACTTTTTGACGGTGAGTTCCCCAATTCCATTCCATCGCATCTCATCCCATCCACCGAAATGCCAATTGTAATTCGACTATGTCTATGTTTTTTTTTGTGGTTTCTGTTTCTGTTTCTGGCTTACAGGCGGCCACGCGAATGCTGCGCATCACGGAATTCATGCCCAACACCAAATTCCTGGTGGACCACAGTCAGGTTGTGTGCCACGACAATGCCATGACGCAGGATGTCTGTTCGAATATCCTGTTTTTAGTCGCCGGCTACAATTCCGAACAGCTGAACAAGGTAATGTGCCAGCCAAGCGAACACCAGTTTAGTATAGCACAAGTTCTTTGCCGCACTTTTCCCCACAAATGTTTGCGGCAATCGATTTGAATTTTACCACACACACATACACACACATATACACAGATGTTAACTATTTGTTGTTGGCCCAGCTGCCAGCCACCATCTGATTGTCTTCATTGAGTTGCCACTTCATTTTGGGGTAACCACTTTAATGATTTAACTTCGTTTGTGTGCCAATGCAATTGAGTTCGATAGCCAAAAACACGGTACCCAACTCCATGGTAGCTCATTGACTTTGAAAAAGATAGGGAACTGTATATAAGGATATTGATAACTGAATTCCATTATTTAATTGCAAATATTTAAACTAAAGAGAAAATTAATCACATACTGAAGAGGAAACCAGAAAATAGACAAAAAAAAAAGAAGTAAACTTCATTTCAAAGATTAAAAAAAGCTAGAGAAATTGAATATAAAAATTATTATAACTGGATTCTTCTATACACACACACATATTTTTAATGAAATATGAACTGAAAAGAGTTTTAATAGCATACGGAATGAAAAGTACAAGAAAAAACAAACCGGAAAATAGACAAAAGTGATAAAAGACTATTTGCATTCAACTAAAATTTTAGATTATCGTAAAGTATGATTAAAATAAATTAAGAATGGCTTTCATATAATCAAATTTAAATAATTTAAATAAAACAAATGACTTTACTTGAGGTAATTACCAGCTACACATTTCGGTCAATTTTAGATAGCAAAACTTAGTTAAAATACAACAGATTATCCTCAGCTCAGCACTCACTGGATAATTGACTATTGACCGCATGTTGAACACTCGGTTCGATTGGAAGTTATGACCCACAAAATGGAATCGCCGAAGCCTAAATTACAAGCACAACAAGAACAAGCAGGTGTATGGCATGGCATGGCATGGCACATGATATGGTTTGGCAAAGTGGGGTGTTATTATCTATCCATAATGCCATTGACTGGCTTCAGTGTGTCCTTGTTGTCGTCGAGGGGAGAATGAGCATAATTAACTGACACAAGTGCGCAAGAAACGGGGGGAGGAATGGTGAACGCTGATCAGGGAAACAGCGAAATTTCGTAACACCAAAGCAGGCGACAATGCATGCAAATTAGTAGCGTTTGCTGACCCAATGTAACCCTGTCAGCGGAAAGCGCATTAAATGCAACGAAGCAATCCTATCTGGTGTGCACTGGGCGTATACGCAACGTGTGCACGGCGTATACATAATTTGCCAAACGAGCCGAAAATGATGGCTCTTAAAGAGGTCAAAAGTTGAGAGTTAGGCAACTTAGTTGCACGTGTAACAGGAAATTTAATTAACTTCACTTTCTTTACTTCTTAGACGATGCTGCCTGTGATGCTGAGCCACACACCGTCGGGCGCCTCTATCAAGCAGCTGGAACATTTTGGACAACTAATGAAATCGGGACATTTTCGTAAATTCGATCGTGGCTACCTACGCAATCAACTCGAATACAATCGCATGACACCGCCAGACTATGATCTATCACGTGTTAAGGTACCGGTTGCTTTGTATTACTCGGTGAATGACCTGCTTGTGTCGACAACGGGCGTGGATCGACTGGCCAGAGAATTGCCAAATGTGATTGACAAGTATCTGGTGCCGATGGAACGTTTCAATCATTTGGACTTTCTGTGGGCCATCGATGTGAAGCCATTGGTCTACAATCGTCTGGTGCGCAATATACGCCGCGTGGAGAATCATCGAGCCAAATTGACGGCGAACTTGGCCAGTTATTTGGCCATGCAACTGCAGCGGCAGCATCTGCAGAATCAAATACAATTGCAGGCAACACTACAGCCAACCTTGCCACCCAATGTGCACTTGCCGCATCGCTTGGACCAGGAACTAACGCTAACAACAACAGCAGCAGCAGTTGCAACAGCTACAACAGCGACAACGCCAACAACGTCAGCAATACCAACAGCAACAGCAACGACAGAAACAACGGCAACGGGCACGGCAACAACCACGGAGAATGTTGAGGATGCCACAACAAGCACATCCGCAACGGAAGCGTGACTTGTCCTCTGAGCAGCTGTGGCCAAGGTTCTCGAGATTCTCTCTTGTGTAATTTCATTTGACTGTGATGACATTTTAACAATTTACGCTCTGATCCCAGCGTTTGAGATGGCGTTGCAATCGCAATTGCAATTGCAACAACATCAACTCAGGCACGCCCAGCATCCCAATATCACAATATTATTATTATTATTATGTATGTTATTGACTAGGCGCCCACATGAAGTTCCAAACATCCGATACAAAAATAATTCTTCAGCCGAAATCGAAAACTTCCATTTACCATTTACCATTTGTCCATTTACCATTTATCCATTTACCATATATCACATATCGCTAAGTTCTTTTCTATGCTGCCCCAGTTTGAAAATGTTTTATTTATGTTTTGTGTACAAATTTATGAGTAACTGTAATGTTTACGTATTTTTAATAAAACTATTTTAAGAATATAAAATACAAACTGCTTTTTTAATGAGTGATGAACATAGAAAACGTTCAAGCGGCAAACTTACAGTATAAAAATATATGTATATATATATACAAAAATATTTAATGTTCCACAAAGACTTATTAGAAAAGATGAAATGGTAAATTGGAGTTTACCAATCATGCAACTTAAAAACTAATTACCTAAGTACAAATTTAGATAGCAATAGTTACTCGTGGTCCATTATTTATTCAATTGAAAATGTCGCCGTAAAGTATGCAATGTTAAATTAAAAATTCAGCCTTAAAGACGGCAACACTTATTTGCTCGCGTTTCTGTCGCGTTTTAAACCGCACGCGTCTGTCACAACGACGACTTCTGTGACGTCTGGCGAGTTGCAGCTGTGAGATGGCAACCGCAGGATATTCAACATGGCATTGGAGCAAACAGCTCGATGTTTAATTGCAACTTAAAACGCAAGTCATTTCGACAGGCAGCGCGAAAAGTTGATCTGCCACCACAGGCGTCCAACGCTGCAGGATGCATGTAACCCTGTCGTATTGTAGCTGCCGCCTGCTGTCGCTTGCCGTCTGCCAATGTGCTTGGCTGCTGCCTGGCAGCCTGGCTGCCTGGCTGGTTGCAACAGTTGCGCATTTCGATGGCAAGTTTAAGCCGCACAGCAAACGAATTGCCATCATTTGTCGTTGTCCTTTGGGCAACATTTGCGACTCGTCGAAGCAAGCGAAAAAAAAGAACCAGCAAAGGCTTCGTCTGGTGAACTGGTGCGTTATTCAAGTCGTATACGGTAAACAAACTTACCTGCTGCTCTGTTGTAGTTGTTGTTGTTGTTGTATAAGCACGCAAACAGCGTTTGTCGTATAAAAGTCGAAAAGTCTTTTCATTTTCATTCCATCTGCGGGCTGCAGGCCGATTGAAACTGTAACTGCAATTGCAACTGCAACTTCTGTTGCTACTGCAGCTAAATGAAAAATATTTACTCAAGGACCGTGTTTGCCAGCGTTGACAACTATCCGAGGTCTGAGCGACACAAATTGCTTCCGTTCTCGAACGAAATTGCGACCTAAACGAGAAAAGTCGAACAATCAAAAGAGGAATAAAATTCAGAAAAACAACTAACTGAATAAATTAAAAATATTATTTTTAACTTCAATTGCAAGTCATATCTTTTGAAATTTATCTTTCAAAAACATCTGAAGAATATTGTGATATTTATAATTTTCATCTACTGCAACCGCACTGCACACAATTGACACAAATTCAAGTTTAATTAGAGTTTTAGCTGACAGAGTTGCCAGGGTTGCCACTAACTAACTTCTTCGCTTTGTTCTGTATGCCGTATTGTATAACTCTCTCATCTCTCTCTCTCTCGCAGTCTCCTCTCACTTTATATATATCCCACATCATTCTCGCCCCAGTCCACAGCTTCCATTTTGCTTCTGCCTGCCACTTCCTGCCTACATTCACTATTCTCTGTGCTCGGCGTAAACAAGGCATTAAGTACAACAAAATAATTAAAGTCAATTAGTGGTCTTTGCCGTGGCACATTGCCAGTCCTCTGGCTTGCCTTGGCTTTCAGCTCTTGTTGACTTAGTGCTCCGTACTATAATGATATTGTGCAACTCCTGCCCCACAACGGCTGCCACAACTCCAACAGTGTGTTGTCGACTGTCATTAGCGTCATAGATACAGATACATGAGAGAGTGCGTTGTAGATACAAATACAAATACAGTTGCTGTTGAAAGAACTAAACATCATAATTTAGCCACATTTAATCAGGTTACAATACCCATTAAAAGTGACTCAAGAGGATATGATATAAAAGAGAAAATCTGTTAAATTAAGTATTTAAAAAAATCGGAATAATTTTTCAAACTTTGAATTGTAAATTTGTAAGTATGTTAATTAGAGTATTTCCTAGCTACCTTCCTTCAGGCTCTCTTTAAGCGACTTTGCAGAGTACAACTACTTCGCTTTAATGTAAGCTCATCAAGTGTAATCTCCTTATTCAGAGCAGTTAATGTATATGTTAATTCTCTGATCGGAAGTTCCATTGGCATTACAATGGCCGCTCATTAACTGCGGCATTTTAATCGCCAGATTAATGTCCATAAATTCATGCACAGCCTTCACAATCAGGCCAGTCAACCAGTCAACAATCAGCTCTTTACATTATGCTTATTGCCTGGTAATTGAATTAACAACATACACACAAAAGACACAATCCTCCCCCAATAAAAACGTGTATATGTACATGTTTTTGTTTTTACAATTATAATGCTCTTTTTATGCTATGCGATTTTCCGACATGAAAAACTTTTTCAAGTGGCAAGTGAATTGCATTTTTAGGAACAGTTGCAAGTTTCAAGTTGTTTGGTAAATTTGTTGTACGACTATTTGTATCTCAAGTGCCACTCGATGGCAAACAATGATGCTGCCAAATACAAAACGAAATAGGGGATAATATTATCAGAGAGAGAGAGGGGCAGGCAATTGTTTTTCAATTGATTGTCAAAGCATGTTTTTTGTTGGGGAATTCGAAAAAGGGTTCGTAAATTTTACTGCTAATAATACTCTTTAAGAATGATATTTAAGAACTGTAGCTACATTATACATAAATAGTATCTTGAATAAGTAAGTAAATATTTAAATACAAAATATTGTGGTTGCCTTTAAAATCCCATCAACTGACACAACAAAAGCAGCTTTACTCGCACTCTGCCTTAATTAGCTAATACTCCTATCAAAGTTTAACCACAAACTGTCCATTAAAACTTGGCCAACAAACATAAATATTATTGACCAACAGAGAGAAATTTTTGTGTCAACTCAACAGAAAATGTTTGAACAATAATAATTCCAGAACTAACACTAACGCTAACAATGCGAATCGCCATTATAATAATAATACTAGCAACTATTGTCCGACAGTTGTGTGTGCTTGGCTTTGCTGTATTTTTTTCCTATTGTTGAGCTCAGCACAAAATTTTCACCAAAAAAGCGAGGAAATGTTTTTGCCACGGGGCGTTTACTGGCATGTGTGTGTTCGTGTGTGTGTGTGTGTGTGTGGGTAGAGTGGGCGTGTCCAGTGTACAATTGCGATATGATTTATACACAATGAGCAGTTGAACTTTGGCTGCTGCTGCTGCTGTTCGTTGCTCGTTGATTTTTACGATGTACGCGATAAGGACTAACGAGCAAAGTTCCAAGAAAATTCGGGGGATTCCTAATCGCATCCCCACAAAACGTTGAGATCCCCGACAGTGGCTCAAAACTTGCTGAGTTTTGTCAACATTCAGGTAGAAGGCGAATAAATACAGTCAACACCTTTCAGTCAATGGGGGCGAAAGAAAAATAGAGGACGCAACTTCAATAACATCATTAAAATGCGCAGCCAGCGAGAGAGACAAGCACTCACTTAAATTGAGAAGCCAGTGGCAGCAGGACTGCCAGGACTGCCAGGACACTCATAAATGGATGGCACTTGGCTGGCGTCCAATATAAATATGACTTATAAAATGTCCAAAAGGACTTTGGCAGGCAAATTAGTTTGTTAAACTGAAGGAGCTGCTCAACTGCCGGACTGCCACTGACGCTGGCAGGAAGGATAACAGGACGGAAGGATACCTATAGAAAATTTTGTAAATTTTGCGCGTAATTTGAAATATTTATGCAAAACTTGGCAGCCATTGTTGGCAATGATGAATTGTTTATTGACAGGCCACGACAACAGCGTTTGGGCACGACAGACCGTCTGCCCTTAAGTACTAACAAAATATTAATCATACGCAATGTGCGCCATGGCGCCACACAGCTAAAGTCATTAGGAAGGCCAAAGAACAGTGCTCCACTTGAAAAGTGTGGCAAGTAGCAAGTAGCAAGTTTCAAGTGGAGAGTGGCAAGTGGCAAGTAAAAAGCATTTAAGTAGCAGCCAAATCAAAGTTGACGCACCGAAAACATTTTCAATTTACTCAAGCAAAATGTAATTTAAATACAAATTTGAGGCTAAGTACCCAGAAGTAACCTCAGGCATTGCTACTTACTACAGCTTCCCGATCATCAATTGGCATTTTCAAGTGCTCCACATTTCGATGGTACTAAGTAATTTCTCGTCTCGTCCGTCAGACTTCAACCATCCCCCCACCGCCTGCCCTGTCACAGTTTTGCTTGATGTGCTGGGCCTTAGCTGGAGAATCATTAGGCCAAGATTGAGCTGAAACACTTCGTATGCAAATTTGTTTTGCCAAAATGTAATTTTCAATATGCGATTCTAAGATGCTTTGATCTGATGCCCATGGCCCATGGCCCATGGCCAGTGGGCGTGGCAGTTTATTGCCTAACGATTATCGTCGCTTCGTTGCCAATTCCAACAAATTACTTTCAATGGAATCGGAATTGAAATTCAAAATAGAATACCAATAGAAGTGGAAGCGGAAGTTAGAAATGGAAATGCAAGTTTCATTTTGATTTCTATCGATTAAATTTGATTGTCTTTTGCGATAAACAAGAGTGTTTCTTTTCAATTTTTATAAATTACATTTAAATCGTTTTCAGTAACAATTAGATACATAAACAAAATACTTTCAGAATAGGAAACAAGAAAGCATTTCGTATCGTCTATCTAAAACAACTGCATAAATAATGTTTACAATAGTTGATACTGAGAAAGTTTTCTATTTATGACTAAGTTGGGTATAAATAGCTCTGGTCGACAATGCAAACCTAATTTGATATCTAAAGGTTGAGGTGTAAGCAATTAAAAAATGAGAGTTGTAGGAATTTTAATTGACACACTCCTTTTAACGACAATACCTCTAGATTATTCCATTTTCAGTGGATTAGTAAGATAATCGATATTGTATATACTTTCTGTTTTACACATTTCTTAGAAATTAATCATACTTCCAAGGTAATTTGTCTAACTAATTGCTCTTTACACAGGAAATATAATTCAAGTTTTGCATATAACTTGTATTTCATATTTGATATATATTTCTTAATATGATATATTAAAATAAATTAAATATGAAAATTTAATAATTATAAAATGCATTTGTAAACGAGATTGAAAGACTTTTTATTAAAACCCATATAAAAACACTCTTTTCTTCGCCTATTAAATCTCTTTCAATGTTTTTTTTCCATGAGTTCAAATAAAAATGAAATAAAGAATAACTATAAAAAGCTATATAAATACGTTTTTTGCTTTGTCTGTTAACTCTTTTCAAAGGAATTTTCCATGAATTTATTTTATTCTCTTTTTTGTTTAGCGTTCTCATTTGCCATATTTATTTATTAGACCTATGGTTTGGCACAATAACAATTACTGTATTATACTTCCAAGTAATTGGAGTCAACGTTTTTTTTCTGTATACAAAGAATTTCAGGGCCTGCAACTCCACAAACTGTAGAGTATGTCGCACCCTCTGAGTATGCCAATAATCACTGGGAATTGCACATAATAATCCCACAATCGAAAACGCTTAAAAGTTACTTTGTAAAATTAAAATCTGATAAATGTGCTCGAAGCGCAGGCGATCAAATCAAATGGCAATCAATGCGAAACACCTGAGCAAGAAAAGATGGGAGTGGGAAAGAGAAAGAAATACAAAATGTTGGATAACTGAAGACAATGGTTATCGAGAGTGGAGCCGGTTTGTAAGCGACAGGTAATCAATAGCAGGTGAGTACGTTGAAAGTGAAATTGAGTGACCGGGAAGAGCTATTAAAAGATGTTTTTGCTCGCCGCCAAACTGGGCCAAGTGTGCAAACTACAACAACCGATAACTAAAAAACGATTGTAATTCATTCAAGTTCAGTTGCAGGTCCACTGAAAACGCAGTTGGCAACGCAGCTACAGCTAAATTACCAGAGTAACCGGAGCCAGAGTCAGAGTCAGAGCCAGAGCCAGCAGACAGCAGACGGAGTCAGAGAGTCGAGTTGAGTTGGTCGGAGAGAGACAAGAGCCGGCTTCGCTAACCGTTTCAAAGCGTCGAGTGTGTGTGGTGCAAAAAATCATGTGGGTTTTGGCGATTTATAAGCGCGCGTTGAAACTGCAAACGGTTTAGTTCCTCGCCGCAAACATAACTAGTCACAACGCAACGGCAGCCGGCCACAGATCAGATCAGAGCGGAAGCATTCGAGCCGAGGAATTTGTTAAGTCACTTTAACCAGTTCACCCCAAGTGAGAGAGACAAAGACAGAGAGAGAGAGAGAGAGAGAGAGAGAGAGAGCAAAGCGAAACGGAGACAACTACGAGACACAGGAGCAAGTTTTCTCTTCGCGATCAAAGGCCATCGACGGGGGCAAAGTGAACGTGTGACTCGCGACTTGTTTGACGGTCTCTTATTATTATTATATTCGCTGTTAAATTATTCTTGTTGTTGTCGTTGCTCTTGTTTACTGTTGGCAACAGCACTCACGCACACACATACACACACACACTCACATCGATTGTCACAGCCGTTGCCCTCGCATTCCAAAGCCAAAATGACGCGCATGCCAATGATCGCAGTGATCGCGTTGCTGCTGCTGCAAGTGACGACGTCGACTCTGGGTAAACCAACTGCAGCTTCACCTGCTGCTGCTGTGGAGGAGGAGACCACATCATTTGGTGAACTCGACGTCAGCACGGTCACCATGAAAATTGATTTAGATCTCATTCTAAGCACTGAGGACAATCAAAACCCGTTCACGCATCTGCCCGAGAATGAATTTGCAACCACAGAAGAGCCGCTTCCCAAATCGGTGTTGTTGCAGCTGGAGGCCAAGAATGCATCTGCAAACCTAATCGAGAGCACAACAACGACAACTAACGCTCCGGAAGCAGCCACAACAATTGCCATTGAAAGTGCCAAGAATGAATTGCATTCGCTTTACACCGAACACGACTTAGAGATGAGAGAGAATAAAGCCGAAGCTGCCATAGAAACCACAACATTCTTGCCTCAATTCGAGGTAACCGCAACACCTGAGAATAATTTGGCATTCTATGCCAAAACAAACAGTTACGAGTCCAACCTCGAAGATACCACAACCTATATGCCACTGGATAATTATAAATACACCAGCGGTCCACTTCCCGCCGATGCAGAGAAATACGGCTCCGAAGTTCCGCCTGCAGAAGAAAACACATGGATTCCCAACTTTGACGGCATTCTTCACTCCACACAAGCTGATGATGAATTGGCTGAGACAACGCCAGCACCTGAGAACACGAATAACCAAACTGAAAGCAGCATCAGCAACAACGTGCCAATTGTTGCAACAACACCGCAGCACGTGGATATTGGAGATTTGCTGCGCATGATGAGCTCCGATGTGATTACTGACAAGATTATGCAGGAATCAACAACCGAGGAACCTAAGCTAGAGGCAACCACCAACAAGTTGGCTGAACAAACTGCTGAAACCACAATTGCACCACCGAAACAACAGTCATCGATGCTTGAAGCAATTGTTATGACAACACTTAGAGCGCCCGTTGACACCACAACCGTGGAAAGTAGTACTGCTAAAATGATTGAGGAATTCCCAGTGACCACAATTGAGCCACCAAAAGAGACAACAACACTTGCAGCAGCTGTGACGTCAACAGCATCTCCAGCTTCGCATACCACCAGCTCACCAGTAACCACGAGTGCGGCTGAAACCACGAATATTCCCGAAACCACAATTTCACCAGTCACCACCAGCATTCCTGAGACCATCAGCAGCACCAGCAGCACAGACCAAACCACCAGCAGCACCACCAGCACACCTGAAACCACTAGCAGTACAGCTGAAACCACCAGTACACCTGAAACCACCAGCAGCACCACAAGCACTCCCGAAACCACCAGCGGCCTCAGTCTCACCGAAGACTTAGGAGAGACCACAATTGAACCACCCAAGCAGCAGTCTGTGCTTGCTGCTGTGTTAACAACAACGCCAGAGAGTGTGCCAGAGAGCAGCACAACTGAAGCAACCACAACCAGCAGCAGCACCACCACAACCACCACCACCACCACCACCACCACGACAGAATCCCCCACAACTACAACGACAGAGCCCATTCCTGTGGTGGTGACGCGTGAACCACGCGTTGAACGCATCTTTAATTCGGATGGTGTGGAAGTGCTCTATGGTTACTCATCGGTGGTGCGAACAAATGGCGTTTGATGGCGCACCACAATGTAAATTACCAAAAAAAAATTATAATAATACCTTGTCAAGGTCAACTTGCCATACAGCATCTATTTTCGTAGCAAACAGCGAAAGTTCGCAAAGGGTTTTCCAAATTCTAAACGAGCTGAATATTTAATAAATATTGTGATACATCGAAACGAAATGATAATGAAAACAAAACAAAACAAAAAATATAAAACAAACGAAAACTAAACCGAAACTTAAACGAAATATGAATAAATTGTGCAAAATATTGTGGGGCTAGAGAAACGATTTTATAATTTATAAATAAAACATGAATTACCGAATTACAATAAAGCATTTCGTGTTTGTTTTACAGTTTGCGTAAAATACATATACAAAAAAAATTCCAATGAAAAAAACACACAAATTGTTGATCCACAAATGGGTTTGGCGATCCATTTGCATTGGTATTTGTAAATGGCATAATATTGGGGGGATCGTTACGGGGACGGAGAAGAAGCTGAAATGCGCTACCGATTCAACAGAGACTTAAGAGAAATAAACAAAAATAATAAAAACAAAACCAAAAATTGTGAATTCGTATTACTTCGAGGTGTGGCAACCAGTCGGTGGCACTTCATATAGTATGTAGTATAGTATTCATTTAAGATCTGCGCCTAACGCACTTAACGAAACTAACCAACTAGTTTCCCGAAACACTAAAAACCCCAACGAAACCAACAAACTAGTTTCATAATTTACCAAAAACTTCGAATAGCAAAGAATTGCCAATTATTTATGATTTCAGATTTCGTAACTCCGCCGAGACTTACAAAAGAATTTTTAAAAACTTAATGAACTGAACGAAAAATTCAATATCAAGAAACTAGTATGGAAACGACAATTTGACAATTTTAATAAAAATTCATAGTTCCTATTTCGTAACTCATTTATCATAAAAAATAATCTGAAAGAACTGTCAAAGACATAAGGAAATCTACCAGCTCGTTTCACAAACGTTTAAAAAATCATAATAAAAAATAATTAGCAATAATGAACGAATTTCGATTTGGAAATTTTGCAATTTTTAAATAACATAACAGTCGAAAAATTATTTCTCTCGAAATGAGAGAAATGTTCATAACTCCTCATAAGCAATGAATCATTCGAAGATGTGCAAGTCAGCTCGCTGTGGGAAAAATTTATAAGCTAACAGATACCCTAGACAAAGAGAGAAATATTTGTATTTTACAATATTATATTTTGTATCTTTGACTTGCCTTAGTAATGCCAATTGTAGGGTATCTAACAGTATCATCGCTTTGAAATGCAACAGCTAGACATTCAACCCACCAACTGCCCACCTGCGCTCAAAACCGGCATTAGCCAAAGACGTCGTCATACATTTTTGGGCTTTTATGTTCCGGCATGACGCTGAACGAACCGCGGAGACAGACAGACAGCAAGGGAGCCCGAGTGAGCGAGAGGTTGATAGAGCAAAAGAGAGACACGTGGAGGGTGAGTGGTCCATGAAAACGATCGAAGCCACCGATCTGGTTTGGCGACAACCGATTGCGGTTTATTCATTCATCGATATGTGTGTTGTTTGGCATGCGAGTATGTCTGTGATTAAGTGGGTTTTCGATAGGGTTTTAGGTTTAGCAATGATTATCACGTTCCCATTCGAATCACTTGGTAATAAAATTAATGAAAAAAAAAAAACAAATCTACAACAATTTACTTATTTCCATTTGAACTTGGCTGAGGCGCTAAGATGCATGTTGAATGCGGGCATTTATACTACTATTGAAAAGTGATTGAAGGCTGCCTCGATGCGGGTTTTTTTTTCAACTTTTAGCGTTGCTCTACTAATCGCTGACTAACTGGACAATTGGCTGTCTCAGATGCATAACTGAGCAGTTAGTCATGTTATGCGAACCAGTTGAACTTGATGAGATATTTAGAATATTTCCAGTGCGTTTTATCGGCTTGAGTTGATAGAAATCGAAAGCAAGAGAGATGCAAAAAAAAAAAAAATATACTCTTTATTAGATTAGTATGCTAATCTAATACACTAACTAAACCGAGATATAAATATAAATATGATAGCTTACTTAAATGATCAAATTACAAATACTAGAAGCCTCATGTATGTACTATGTTAATAACTATTATTAAAACAATTATAAAATGTAACTTGAGCAACTAACTCTCTATTCTATGATTGTTTATTATAACATGTTACATTATTTATTTTAACACTTTAGTAATATGGTATATTCACATATATTTCAGCAATGTGTTAACATTTTCGAAGCGATTGTGGTAAAGCTTTCAACAGACAGCTTTTCAACAATATCAGCAAACACCCAAAAGTCTGCTATGCCACAACATCATAATCCGAAGCTTTGTCATGTGATTAGCTTTCTACATTTCGCGTAGACCTGTTTGCAATTACGGTCCGATACAAGTCTAATCGATGCAATCGTAATATTAGATATACTAAGATAAAATATTGATTTAAAAGTCCCCCTCATAAATATGTCAAAAACTGGTTGGACAATTGAGTGATCCACAAAGTTCTCATCTTGATGATTGGTATAAAAGCAAGCTGCAATCATTCATTGAGTATCAATAACATTAGCGATGAAGTTCTTTGTGGTGTTCACTTTCCTGTTGCTCGCCTTAGCTGCCGTTCAGGCTGCTCCTCGTCCTGGCCGTGGCGGTGGCGGTGGTGGTGGAGCTACTGCAAACGCCTCGGCATCGGCGAATGCAAGTGCTGGCGGATATGGTGGAAACGCTAATGCTCAGGCCAATGCAAACGCTGTGGCTAACGCATCCGGTGGTGGTGGACGTGGTGGACGTGGTGGTGGTCGTGGTGGTTTTTTACAGGATTGTGCGACAAGTTCCAAAGTCTGCATATCCTCCATACTAATCCTACTGATGTTGCCCAGCATCAAAGTGTTCGGAAGCCTCAACTAAAAAACAAATTGCCCTTGTTCAAACTGTTAAATAAATACTTTTTTTGCAAAGTGGTGAATTTACTTTAATTAAAAATGTTTTTTTTTTTAAATCTTACTGTAAAGTTACAGTGCAAATTCAGGAAAAAGACTTAAAATTATTTCAGCAAACGTTCTCTTAAATATTTTTATTATTAACAAGCTGAAAATTTATTCAAAGTCTTCTAAAAATGTGTTATAATAAAAAAGATACATATTAGTATTCCGACAATAGTTGTATAATTTTAATGTTTATCAAAAGTTTTAGTCTATTATTTTCACAATTTAATTGTGCAATGAAATACTTATAGTTAAACATATTTTATTAACTAACTCGAACTATATAAAACAGGATTCACATTTATGTTGACCATAACTAAACTAAACAAATCTTGTTATGACGCCTCTTTCTGTTAACTTTTATTCAACAATGTCACCCACATTCAAATGAAAACCGACGTTTTTGATTTGCTACACTTGATAAAGACTTGTTTATAATTAGACACGCTATGCTAAACGCAGTTATCGCAAAAAACGTAGCACTCTTGCACTAATTTTTAATATTAGTTATAAAAGCTACTGTCATAAACAACTCAAAAACCTGTCCTACTATTCACTGATCCGTTGAATTCTCAGCTAGGGGATTTTGGTATAAAAGCAAGCTGAAAACCCGCAGCTATCATCACTAACATCAACAATGAAGTTCTTCGTGCTATTTACTTTCCTGCTCTTCGCTTTGCTCGCCGTCCAGGCAGCTCCTCATGGCGGGGGCGGTAACTCCAACGCATCAGCAAGTTCCACTGCAAACGCTTCTTCAAGTGGAGGCGGAAACGCCAATGCTAACGCCTCAGCAAGTGCAGTATCAAACGGACGCGGAAACGCCAATGCTGAAGCTAATGCCAGTGCTGTGGCCAACTCCCAAGGAGGCGACCGTCACCATGGATAATAAGATCAATACAACATTAATACGATTTCCAAATATGTCTCTCACAAAACTGATAAATAAAATAATTAAATTCAAAACAAACATTATTTAAATTATGACGGGATACAAACAAGAGGAAAGGGATAGCGAATTAGAAGTCATCAACAAAACTATTTTACACGAAAAATATAAAGACTAGTATTATACTTCGGCAGTCAAGCCTTTTTCATGGGTGGATAAGTAAAATTAATTATACATAGTATATATACAGTGTCTTCATCAATATTATCTTAATCATATTGTATTTACCGTGTACTTTGAATAAATTCGGCAGCCATCTTTCAATCATCATTTTCATTTTCACATTATTTAGCACACACATTATGAATTATTCGTGTGATGTTCCTATAATTTAGTGCAAATATAATATAAAATATTTTGAGCCCGCCCCGCATTTCCTAAACAATCTTGTATAGTTATTTGTATAATATTATACAAATTTGCATCCCTTCATAATAAACGTTTTTCATCCAGCCAAACCGAAAGACTAGTATGTCATTATTTAATTTTACTTTACTCGTGAGACCTGTCACTGAAATGATATTGTTAAACGCTCTAATATTCAGTATTGTCACTTAATGTGTTAATACTAACAAAACAAAAGCTTCTGTCATAAATAAAAATCCTGTTGCGCATTTTTATGAGTAGAATCTTTTGGGACGCGGCAACAAAGTCGCAATTCGCATAAATGGCCGTCCCACTCCCGAAGATATTAGGAGGAGGGCAGGCTAACGGATAACGAAGAAAATAATCAAAAAACCAAAACATTTCTAAAACCGTTAATTGATACTTTTAAATTTCTTAAAAGTTATTCAGTTGACTATTTTAAAGAAGCCAACAAATACATGATTAAACAAGTAAGAAAGTTACAGTCGAGTGTGCTCGACTATGAGATAACCGCTATCCATTTTAAAAAAAGGCAAAATATTGCGATATTATTTTCAAAATATACCGAAAATACTAAAAATACTTAAAATATACCAAATGGTATGTTTGGTATATCGATATAGTGTACCATTCAAAATATACCATAGACGGCACAATGGCACAGATTATCGGCCAAAGCAACTAAGAGCCCTAGTAAGTAGGCGTTTTTGCCCATACGAAAGTATTTCTTTAATAACTTCGACAATTTTTTATCTGATCGCAACCAAATCAGGAATCATAACTACTATAATAATTATTGTATATACCAAAATTCGCAACTCTAGCTTTAAAATTGCGCTTGTTATTCGATTTGCGGGGGCGGCAATGGGCCTGGCAAAAATTTGAAACAAACTTGTTTTGCGTGCAAACATAACAAATGCTGTCGAAAAAAAATTATAGCTCTATTTATACATTATATATACATTATAGGGTCGGAGATGCCTCCTTCTACCTGTTACATACATTTCCCTTCTACCCTATGGGTAGCGGGTATACAAAGCAAGAAAAAATAAAAATATGATCAAATAAGTTTGTAGTTTTACTCTTTATGAAGAACATTGCTTCGGTTTAATTTCTAAACCGGATTTGATATCAACTCGAATTTTTTTATGGATGTCATAACCAAAATAACTAAATATGCATCTCAATATACTATACGTAATTTATAGGACAGTGATTAAAACTGTTTAACTGATTAGAAAACAAGTTTTGTCACTAAAATTGTTTGTTTACTTTATTTAGTTTTCTGTTACTTTATGCTTATTGGTATCAAGATAAGACTAAAAACTACAAAATATAGAATAATAAAACCGAATATTATTAAGAATATCTAGAAGTTGATATATCAAAAGAGGGCACGTCGTGTTATTGTCCTCCTCTGTCTCTTTTAAATTCAAAATTCGCAAATTAACATATCAACTTGAATAATATATTCGCTGAATAATTTACATCATGACGTCAAATATTTAAGTTTCGTGTTTAACCAGTGTTGGTTAAAGTTTTGTGATGTGTTAAAAGAAATGCAAATCAATTGATGTATTAAACCTAATATAAGCAAATAAACCTTTTTTAAAATATGTGTATATTTTCTCATGCATGATTTTAGTTTTTATTATAGACAACAGAAAGGAAAGTTTGAAACAATCAGAAATTAAAACAAACTCAAAACCGCTAAAAAAAACAACACACAAAACAAAACATTTTTAGACTCGCATCGGGTTTGCGAATTTTAAATATACACTGGATGTGTTTAAAACAAAAAAAGAAAGTTTGGACAAGATATGTCAGGTATAACGGTATAAAATTTCAAGAAAAAATCCTTCTGATACAATTTGATATATCTTTGCTTTCTACTTCATATAATATAAAATATATTAAAAACCAATATATCACAATTAATACAAATAAATAAAATGTACTTCTCTATATGCTAAACAATTTTTATCCAACCAACCAATTAGCTCCTTTACTTTTGCCCGTGAGGCCTGCTAATGAAAACATATTCATAAACGATCTAATCTATTCAATAATAACACTCAACGTATTAAAACTAACAAAACAAAAGCTGCAGTCATAAATAACAAACCTGTTGCAGATTTCATGAGTAGAATCTTCTTGAGAATGGGTATAAAAGCAGGTTGCAGCTTTGAAGTTATAGTCAATAACCTTAAAGATGAAATTCTTTGTACTATTCACGTTCCTGTTCATCGCTTTGATCGCTGTTCACGCAGATCCTGGACACGACAATAAGGCCGGAAGTGGGCCAGTAAGCGCCTCTGCAAACGGTCAAGGACACTCCAATACTTATAGCCATGTTAACGGTGGGCTCGGTGGGTTCGAAGGGCACGATGGGCTTGATGGACCCCATGAACACCCAGGCCGCTTGAGCACACTTAAGGTGCTAGCAGGCTAACGGATAACCAAGAAAACAACTACAAACATATGTGTATATATGTATGTCTATATATTTCTAAAATAGGGAATTAATATTTTTTAAATTGTTGAACCGAATTAAATAAAGTTATTTAAGTGAGTAAAAATACATAAAAAATAATAATTATCGCAACTTTTTTATTCCAAAATTAATTTTCAAGTCATTTTATTAAGTTTATAAAGTAATCCAGTTTTAGGGGCTTTTTCCTTACCGTCGAGCATTCAATGTCAAATTTAATTTAATACTTGAAGAAATTTATCAAGCAAATCTTGCTAGACAGTGGTTTTCGATACAAGTGTGACCAGTCAGCCAGTTAAACTCTCATAAATATTATTTTAACGGTAGCACCAAAAGCAAAACAATACAAAATAAATATAGAAAAGAAAAATAGAGAAGAAGTTTGCAAATCTTAAACAACAGCTGCCGAATTTGAAAGCCGGTTTATAACGAAATTAACCGATTAGATTTGTTTAAGCAATTTGCATAATTAGCGGGGGGTATATCATATTAGTAAACAATAGGCCTGTTTAACATCAAAATAAACATTTGGGGAGTTAAATAAGATTTTAATAACAAACATGCGCAACTTTTGGGATAAGATAAATATTAGAATATGAGTCGGCAAGGTTACAGTTATGTGATTTACATATTGCATTACCACAATTGTTGAAAACTGTGTTAAAGCTAAAATAAAATAAAAATAAAAATGTTTAAATCTTGCAAGTTTTGGAATATTATTCAAAGAATGGTCAATTTGTAATTTAAATAGCAATTTGATCTTGATTTATGAGTTAATGGTATCAATTTTAAATTCAATTAGATTGTTTAAATGAAGATCATAAAATTTATACTTGAAATAACCTGCTGCAAATTGAATTTAATTTATACTTTATTTAGTGATTGCGGAAAATAACTGACTAGGTTGATATTATAATTAAATTGGTTTCATATTAAATTTCTATTAAATTTATGAATGTTGTAGAAACTTCCAGCCGTGAAAGTCCCCTAGTCAGAGATCCGTTTTGTTTGAAAACACTCAGCTGCCAAAAGAGTTGGCTGAAAGAATTCACACCTCATTGATAATGAATGTTTATTTCGCAAACATATACCAAAAATTTTATTTTAGAAATGAACTAGTGACGAATAAAGTAAACCCCAAATATCTAAATCTAAATCTACTTAGGAACTTAAATAAAGTAAATTAAATTTACTATTCAAAATATATATGTAGTTTTATTTTTTAGCAAAAGTATATTTAGAGAATAAATTATGAAAGACTAAATTACATAGTTAGTACTTCTCGGTGCTTATTTGCCAGCTGTGGCAACGGCAGATGCGCTGGACGAGGCTGAAGCGGAGCCTCCTCGGTTACCATTGGCGATGGCACTGGAAGAAGCATTGGCATTCGCGTTGCCGCCACCTCCGATGCGGCCACCACCATTGGACTGAGCAACTGCCTCGGAGTTGGCATTGGCATTGGTAGCACCACCTCGACCTCCGTTTCCATTAGCAACGGCTGAAGAATTGGCGTTAGCATTGGCATCACCACCAGTAGCTCCTGGTCCGCCTCTGCTGCCGTTTCCGCCAGCATTGCCAAAGCTGCCTGGACCACCGAAGTTGCCACGATTGCCACCTGAAGCACCACCCTGAGCAGTGGCAGCGGCGTTGGCATTGGCATTGGCAGAACCTCCGCCATGACCATCGCCATGGGGAGCAGCTGCAACGACAGCCAGGAGAATGCTGAGCACCACAAAGATCTTCATAATGTTGAGTGTTCAAACTCTTTCAAGATACTTGATGAACTCTGTTAAGGGTTTCGCCTTTTATAGCACCCAAAAACCAAGAAGACGCCATCAATTAGCATACGTAGAGGCAAAAATCCGAAATGAGGATAAACATTTGCAAATTAAATTATGACTAGAGCATTAGGGCGCCCATTTTGAACCCGGACTAGTTAAATACGATCTTATAGTATTGTGTATGCTGACATACATAAATAAATCTGCGAATCTTGAAGAGGCAAATATCGAACTGAATTCAAACTGCCAAATTTCTCTCGAACCGGTTTATAGACTACTTACATATTAATATGGATATCTACGATATCTAATTTATTCTTTACTGAATACTCTGCAGCTTCTTGAAATCTTTGGCAAACTGTGGAAGTTATTTTCCACACTTAAATAAATCTTTTTAAAATGTATAGAGACAAACTCATTTAAAAGTAAATTGTACAACATTATACAATATTGTTAAACATAAATTTCATTATTCATTAGTTTATCGCCGGATGGAAACTTTTGGAAACAAGAAATGACAGGTTTTTAAAAGTCGAATACTTATCTGTTCGCAAAGATAAAGATTCGAGAGAATGGGTCAACGGCACAGGCTTACGTGATCAAGACGAACAAACTAATTAATGTGTAGAGTTATTAATCTTTGTTGTCTGCAATCCACATGCAAACATAATGGAAACACTTTAAATAAAATCCAGTTGTTAATTGTAGAATTTTTTAATTTTTTAATAAATTAAGAACAGCTAAATTACTTGAAAGTGAGTAGTGATCAATGGACAATCAGTGAGTTTACTTTCCAGACACAGCGGATGCATTGGATGTGGCTGAAGCAAGACCTCCATTGGATGAAGCGTTGGCCACAGACGAGGCCTTAGCATCACCACCGAAACCACCAAAGCCACCGCCGTTAGCCACAGCATTGGAGTCAGCATTGGCGTTGGCACCACCGAATCCTGGACCGAATCCGTTACCTTCAGCATTTGCAACAGCATTGGCATCGGCATTCGCATTACCGCCACCATATCCGCCACCGTTAGCATTAGCATTGGCATTAGCATTGGCATTCGCATTACCGCCGCCATATCCGCCACCGTTAGCATTAGCATTGGCATTGGCATTTGCATTTGCGTTCGATTCGCCGCCAAATCCGCCGAAACCACCTGGACCACCGGGACCTCCTTGGAATCCAGGACCACGTTGGAATCCGCCACCAAAACCGTTGAAACGATTTCCGTTGAAACCAAAAGAGGGGCTACCATATCCTCCGGGAGCACCGTATCCTCCACCACCGAATCCTCCGGGTCCGCCATAGCCTCCATTGAATCCTCCATATCCACCCTGGCCGCCAAATCCTCCATAACCACCTGGTCCACCAAATCCACGATTACCGTAATTTTCGCCTTGAGCCTGGGCGTTGGCATTGGCATTGGCAGTGGATTCACGTCTGCTGCGTGGAGCGGCCGAGGCCACAGCGAGGATAACGCTGAGTACGATAAAGATCTTCATGATGCTACTTGTCCGCACTGGCTGAAGTCACGAAACACACTTAATGATCTGTGTTGAGAATCAACGTTTTTATAACACTAAACGGGAAGCAAACAAAATCAGACGAAAACCAGACGTAAACCAGACAACATCATTAGGCTAAAAGGTTCAACAAACCGAAGATTTAATGCTCTTGTCACGCATTTATAGAACTTTTGAGACAACGTTTAACATTAATTTAATTCATTGACTTTATAATGTGCAACAAACTATATGAAATGGTCGAAATACCTTTCGAAAGGGTATTAAATAATAAACGATGAAAGATTTCAATTAGCATAAACGCCGTATTGTGTATGTGTATTTGAAACGCAGACAAAACATTTGCAGACTGAATTATGACAACATTAGGATTCTGATTATGAACACACAAACTAGTCAAGTCGGTGGGAATTGGGGAACTACGGAAAGTGTGTGCAAATCTTTGGGAGCAAACATGAGCTGGACTCATGTTGAATTTCTCTCAAACCGGTTATAAATTCTACTATTATTTACCTATATTATACTATATATGTATATTCGATGTTTCACAGTTCTCTTTCGATGCTAATTGCTGACTTTCAAAATGTAGTTTTTTTCTTTTCTAATAATAGAAGACTACACAAATTCTCAAAAACTGCAATCTAAAATCATAATGCAAAGATTTACACTTTATTATTATTCCCAAATGATTGGCAAATTTTAGATGGAATTCTAAGCCGTATTACTGGTTTTTCCTGTAAATTACCCAAAGTTCGGGAACCTTACAAAACCTTCAGAGTCTGGCAAGGCTCTTCCGTAACTATATTCAAAGCGTTACATCACTTTTGCGAATCGGTTATTAACATATGCGATCGATTAATAGAGCGATAACAACTCTTATCAACACGTATTAATAATGTAAAAAACTATAACCAAATAGAGGCAAAAGAGCCCAACTATGAAAAATAATAATAATGTTATCAACAATTGGTTGTGGAAGTAAAAAGGCTCGATAGATACAAGTATTATCTAGGAACTCTAATAATAATAAACCCATCATAAAATATTAATACAAAAATGTATCTTTTCTAATTTTAATTATGATTTTTATTGACATTCAATGATTATTGAAATAATTTACAAAGATGATGTTTAATTGTGAAGCTTATTTGCCGAAAGCGTTTGAATTGGCATTTGCGTTGGCGTTGGCGTTGGAGTTTCCACCACCGAAACCACCGCTATTGGCACTGGCAGATGCGGAGGCAGATGCGCTAGATGAGCCACCGCCGCCGCCGCCGCGGTTTCCTCCAAATCCACCTCCTGGACCTCCAAATCCTCCTTGGCCGCCAAATCCTCCTTGGCCGCCACCGCCGAATCCACCAGGACCACCAGGACCGCCGCCAAATCCTCCTTGGCCGCCACCGCCGAATCCACCAGGACCACCAGGACCGCCGCCAAATCCTCCTTGTCCGCCGAATCCACCACCGGGACCACCACGATTGCCGCCGAATCCAGGACCACCGAATCCACCTTGACCACCTCCTTGGGCACTAGCGTTAGCGTCAGCATTAGCGTTAGCGTTACCACCACCGAATTGAGGTGCCGCTGAGGCAACAGCCACAAGGACTGTGAGAGCAACAAACAGTTTCATTATTAAGCTTTGAGTTGATTTCACAAACTTAAGCAATCATCTGCCCGGTGGCTGCTTTTATACAACTTAGCCCCAGGCCACATTTACCAAATCTCTACGATCAATAAGCTTGTGTGACAGAGACAGGAGATAAGTGTGAGAGATAGTCAGCGAGAGAAAGAGAGTGAGAACGAGTGTAGGTGAGGGAAAGAATGAGAAAAAAGATGATCATCGCGTTTTAGTGTGTTATTCAAAAAAAAAAACACAAACAATTCTAATGTTGTTATTAGTTTGCTTAACGTCGCAGACAGAAATTCAGACTCACCAATACCAACAACAACAATAGCAACACAACAACATCAACACAAACAAAACCACAACAACCACAAGCGATGCTAAATGCTCACACAAAGCAAATTAGTTGTATCAATTAGTTGATCCACAAACAAAACAACACACACAACGCCCTATTCCCTCATCAATAAATGTTTGAACCGGTTTATTATAATTACGATCGTCATCATCGACATCTGCATTTATACCATGGCTTAGACGTGCCCCTTGCTCCCAACCATTTCACTCCTCGGTTTCGTTGTTCGCAAACCTATTAATTATTGATATCAAAGACACAAAAAAAAAAACAACAATTCTTAATCAGTATTCTCTTCATTTGATTTTCTTGCAAATTTTAATTATTCTTGAATCGTATGCATAAATAATTTGCAATGATAAAAAGAGTCCGAGTCTTATAGAGTCTGATAACTGAAGACAAATATAATATAATTTCATGACACACTGAAGGAACTTATTTACTGATCTGAATGATAACAACAATTCTAAGTACAACACTTTCAGACCAGATTCAAAGTACCTGAAGATCTCAGTGTTAAGATCCCATTCGATACATGAGTTCATTAGCATTTTAAATATTCAACTCGAAGCACGAACAAAAACTATGATAAAAGACGCTTAAAACACAGTATACTTTGTGGATTGCCGAAAAATACAATCGAATTTGAAAACAATCTAAAAAATATGCTGCATTTAAATTTACGGTTTGCGTATGAAAAAGGAATTCAGAATACGTGTCTGAAACCATTTCGTTAAACCAACGTTTTCTTTTCCAAAACCACCATTCATAATTGGATTGGAAGATCAACTTTCAGATACATATAAAAATTTAAATTGAGTATGGAGGAATTACTTTTTACGACTTTATTTACAAATAAATAGTTAAAGAAATTCTCAGGTTAATAAACAATCAATTAAAATAGTCCAATGTCATTAATTAAAATGAGTTTGTATTTAATTCTTTTAGGTAGAGACAGAAAGCATATACTATTTTACTAATAAATTTACTAAGTGTTCTTCTTCATATAGTATACGAATTGCAACTTTGCAAATTTTCTTTAAGAATTTTACAATACGCTCCCAATACGAGGTTGAAATGCGATGCTTAGCCGTAGAAAAAACCGTTTCCATTGAAATTTGGGATTCTACATCCCCTGCCCCTTCCCCCGGTGGAAGAAGCTGAGGCAGATGCACTGGCTGAACTTTCACCGCCACCATTACCGCCACCATTACCGCCACGATGGCCAAATCCGCCACCAGGTCCACCGCCACGTCCCCCGCCATTTCCACCGCGTGATCCACCTCCAGGACAGCCTCCAGGACCAAATCCTCCACCAGGACCAAAACCGCCGCTCCCAGGACCAAATCCGCCACCAAAACCGCCGCCTGCAGGCCCGAATCCGCCACCAAAACCGCCGCTTCCAGGCCCAAATCCGCCACCAAAACCGCCGCCTCCACGCCCGAATCCGCCGCCAGTACCGCCGCCATTACCGCGACCAGGACCGCCACTAGGACCGCCGCTTCCAGGACTGCCGCTTCCAGGACCGCCTCCAGGACTGCCACCAGGGATTCCACGATTGCCGTTAACTCCGCCACCAGGTCGACGCCCGATAATTCCACCGCCCCCGACTTGGGATGGAGGTCGCGCACCACTAGGGAATTGAGGTGCCGCTAAGGCAACAGCCATCAGGACTGTAAGAGCAACAAGTAATTTCATTGCTGACCCTTGAGTTCACTTCACTAATTTAACTAAATCCACTGCCCTGGCGGCTGCTTTTATACAACTCAGCTGCAAGCCCCATTTACCCAATCTCTACGATCAGACAGCTTGATGACAGAGACAGGTGTAAAAAAGCAGCAAGAGAGAGTGAGAAGAATGTAAGTGAAGAAAAAAAATTAACAAAATAAGATCATCGCATTAGTCTGTTATTATTATTATTATTGTTTAAAACAAAATAATTCTTATTTCAATATTAGTTCGTTTAACTTCAAAGACTGAATTTTATCAGCAAGAACAATATGCACAGTAACCTCAATTAGAAAGAAGAACAACAAGTCTTGTTTATACAAAGCAAATTACATCTTAATTTAATATATGTATGTATATTTTTGGTTCATTATGGTACAACTTATACAGTGCTATTACTAATTCAATATCTTTGTAAATACTAAAAATAAAAACAAAACAACACTTGTGACATTGCAATTTAGGGCTCTTATTATCTCATTTAGTCTTTTTATTGATTTCTATTTCTATTTTATTCTTTCTATTGATTTAACGACCTATCCTAATACACCAAATCCAACTACACAATACATATATGTATGTCTCGGATCTTCCGTAGTTTTATTCAAAGTGTTTTCAAATCAATTATTATTGTAATCAACAACCATACTAAAACCAATATACATATATAGTTGACATATAGAGACAAATAATGTATTAATTTGATTAGTATATGCAAAGTACTCCTATAAATGACCAGAAATCCTTTGAAAATACGGAAAGCGTCTAGCTACTGCAACATCATCATTTAATTACTTACCAACAGAAAGTTCTTCTTCATACATATAATAAATATTGTAACTTTGCACATTTTGCTCAAGACTTTTATTGGCGTTCAATGATTATTAAAATAATTTTTAATATAATACCAATATAGAATTTAAATTTGAAGCTTAGCCGCGGTAACCACCACTACCAGAAGCTGGTCAAAGCTGCGCTGGATGAACCTTGACCGCTGACCATGGGTAGACGTCCAAGAATCCCAAAATTAGGTCCTCCAAAACTACCGCCAAGTCCGCCGCTAGAACGCAATACTCCACCAAAATTTTAGGCCGTCGTCCTGGATGCGGCGGCGTAGGTGGCTACACCGCCGTATCCAGGACGACGGCCTAAAATTCCGCCACTGCCTTGAGCTTAAGCTGAGGCAACAGCCACCATTCTTGAGCTTTAAATTGACTATGGAAACTTAACTCAATTCACTGTCCGGCGGCTGCTTTTATACATCTCAGCCCCAGGCCGCATTTGCCGAATCTTTATGAACTGAAATCTTATGTGACAGAGACAAAAGACGAGGAGATTGTCAGCAAGAGAGAGTGAGATGAGTTTAAGAGAAGGTTAGAATGTTATTAAAAACACAAACGATTCTAATTTTGATATTAGATTTTTTAACATGGCAAACATAACTTCACACAATTAGAAAAAGACAAAAAAATTAACAATTCAAGGTAGGTGTTTACTTCATAAACTAAACAGAGTTCGAAGTTGAGATCTTATAAAAAAAGAAATGTTATTCCACGTTACATTTGTATAACCCAGCTGAAGAAACTACTTCACTAAGCAGAAAGACACAACTCAACAAATCTTTTAAACACAACTTTGAGTAATCAAAGGTCCCAAACGTCAACCATAGACAGTTGTGCCTTAGTGTTAAAAAACTTACGAAACATCCAGCCTTTTTAAATATTCAAGACAATGAACAAATCATAGTATTAAAAGGCCGAAAAATATGATATCTCAAATATATGCAGCATTTAATTTCGCGGTTGTCGTATGAAAACGGAATTCAGAATACACAGCTGATCTAAGGCTTTATCCAAAGAAACCATTTGAGCTAGCGGATGATCCAACATTTCCACCACCAAAGCCACCATTCACAGTAGCACTGGAAGATGAGCTTGCACCGAATCCAGGTCCTCCACCGAATCCACCTCCAGGACCTCCGCCAAATCCGCCTCCAGAACCGCCACCGCCAAATCCACCTCCAGAGCCACCACCGCCGAATCCAGCTCCACCTCCTCCTCCACCACCGAAGCCGCCAAAAGGTCTGCCATGTGGACGATGTGCACTGGCCGCCGCTTCAGCGGCAATTGCTAACAGAACAGCGAGAACGATAAACAGCTTCATAGCCTCGACGCGGCTTCACAAACCTCACCAAACTGTCGATCGACGGCTGCTTTTATACAATCCATTCCCGAAAGAATTCTGACCAGGTTCCTCCGAATTGATATATAAAAATATAAATATTATCATTAGATTTTGGAGTTGAACCAAAAAAGGCAGCAATTGTATTAATTTTGATTCTAAGATTCAATTAGCAACAACAACACAAGCGGAGATTTAAATAATGGTAAAAAACACTACAACGCAGCTTTTTGCGGTCTGTACCCTACACGAAATACTATTGGGATTTTCCGATGGATGGTACAATAAGAAAATATGAGAATAGGTTAGTTAAAAATAAATACGAGAGCCTAAATTTATTTACAAATACTTTACTGAATTCTGTAATCTAAAAAATTCACGGAATTATAAAGTTCAAATATTATTTTAATTACTTTGTAACTACTTATTAAATAGGGAACCTCTGCACGCGCCTAAAGAACAGATAAAATCCGTCTAAGCAAACAATTTTAATGTTGTTGTTTTCATATATATGTCAAAATTAACGGGCATTTTATGCAGCTCTCGTAGAATACAAATTCGTTACTCATGTTCAGTAGTAGACAAACCTGATATACATATAAACTTAAAGTCAATCAGCCCGACAAGCTCAACCTTTTGTTTTGAGAAAAAATAACATTTTTTTATATTTTGTTTTTTTTTTTTATATTTTTGTGATTTTCAGACTTTTAATTTACAACTAATCTTAATGAATTTGTAATATATTTTCGATGCTCCAGGCATCAGCTTAGATAGCTTAGCCGTAGAATCCACCTGGTCCGCCGAATCCGCCACCAAATCCTGATCGTCCACCGAATCCAGGACCACCAAAACCACCGCCGCCGAATCCACCAGGTCCTCCGAATCCTCCAGGTCCACCGAATCCTCCAGGGCCTCCACCAAAACCGCCGCCGCCAAAGCCAGGACCACCACCAAATCCACCAAATCCACCTGGTCCACCGAATCCGCCGAATTGTGGCATTGCCGATGCGGCAGCCACCAAAAGAGCCAGGACAATCAAAAACTTCATATTGCTTGTAACGACGATCGATAAAATGTGTGTATGTTATGCACGCAAAGCAGTTTACAGATCAACTGATGGACCAAACCACAATATCCCAAGCTATTTATACAAAATATTTGGTTGTCTGGCTGTAATAAATTGAATCCCCGAACCAAGTTCGGCAGCCGGTTTTCATTTGCTTTTATTTCTAAATATCAACTTCGGCTTCATCATGAAAGCATCATTATTAATTTATTAAAATAAAGCGCTCATCGGCTTTCGTCTGTCACTTAACCGAGAGAATGATAGACAGTTTTATAGTTTCATTGTGGTTTCGCAAATCGAACCAAATTATCAAACTGTGGCTAGACTTATACAATCCATTCCTGAACAAAATCCGCCTAGATTCATCGTCTTGAAAGAGAAAGTCTGTATACGCAGGAAAGAGCAACAAATTAAATATAATCATTGCATTTTAATGATGTACCAAAAAAAGAGAGGAATTGCCCAAATTCTGATTCTAAAATTCAATTAGCAAATAAAATACGAAACAGTGCAACGCATCAGTCTGTGGTCTGCACCCTACACTAAATTGTATTGGACTTAAAAGATGGATTTTTAATGGAAGAGTTACAATTAAAATATAATTTTACATTACAAATTATGCATGCATATAGACAATCTATAAGGTGTAATTATTACAATTATTAATAAAAATAAAAAATGGTATAAACTCTGTTGTCTAACGGCGTTTATTATCAATGTTAGAATTTCCCAGACACCGTTATTAATAAATTCTGAGATCAGGTGCTAGTTCTTTATATTGATTATTCCCATTCTATTTATTATCCTATATAATATCGATCTAATCTTATATGTGTATTTCCCATTGTCCAAACCAAGATACTTTCCTATTCACTTTTTAAAAACTGTAGAGGATCGAAACATATGAAAAATGAGGAAGCACTGTACTTGCACCAAACCACAGATCAAACACGTATGTGCGAATATTTTTATTGGTGCTCTCACATATATGTCAAAATTAACGGGCAGCTCTCATAGAATACGAATTTGTTACTCATCTCCAGTAGTAAACAAGTAAGAAAGCTACAGTCAAGTGTACTCGACTGTGAGATACCCGCTTGCCATTTTAAATGAAAGCAATATATTTTGCGGTATTATTCTCAGAATATACCAAATATACTGCGAAAATACCAAAAAATATAGCACACTCGACTGTAACTTTCTTACTTGTTTTGATTTGCTGGGGCGGAAGTGGGCGTGGCACAAATTTGAAACAAACTTGATCTGCGTACAAACATAAATGATGTCGAAAAAAAATATATAGCTCTATCTCTTATAGTCTCTGAGATCTAGGTGTTCATACGGACAGACGGACAGACACACAGACGGACAGACGGACATGGCTAGATCGTCTTGGCTGTTGACGCTGATCAAGAATATATATACTTTATAGGGTCGGAGATGCCTCCTTCTACCTGTTACATACATTGACTGTTGGCACAAAGCTATAATACCCTTCTACCCTATGGGTAGCGAGTATAAAAACCTGATATATGATATAAACCGAAAGTCAATCAGCACAAGTTCTACCTTTTGTGTTTGTCGAAAATAAACAACATTATTTTGTTTATCATGTTTTATGTTTTTTTTGTAGTTTTCAGACTTTTTATTAATAATTAAACTTAATTTATTTGTAATCTCGTTTCGATGCTCCAGGCATCAGCTTTGATAGCCTAGCCGCGGAATCCACCACCGCCACTTGAGGAGGCGGAGGCGGACGATGAAGCTGATGCAGCACCACCGCCACCACCACCAGCAGCTGAAGCACTGGATGAGGCTGAGGCCGATGCAGAGCCGCCGCCACCACCACGGCCACCACCACGGCCGCCACCGAATCCACCACCACCACGGTATGGGCCGCCACCGAATCCGCCGCCGTATGGGCCGCCACCGAATCCGCCGCCGTATGGGCCGCCGCCGAAGCCGCCGCCACCAAATCCTGGACGACCGAAACCTGGGCCTCCAAATCCAGGTCCACCTCCAAATCCACCTGGGCCACCGAATCCTGGGCCCCCGAATCCAGGGCCACCGAAGCCTGGACCACCGAATCCAAATTGTGGCAGAGCCGATGCGGCAGCCACCAAAAGTGCCAGCACAATCAAAGTCTTCATATTGCTCGTTGAAAGGTGTGTGTTGAGCACGCAAAGCAGGTAACAGATCAACTGATGTACCAATTCACAGTATCCCAAACTATTTATACCAGATGCGTAGGTAAGGCGAACGTAGAGCAACGGCACCTCGTCGACTGATCTGTTTGATTGTGTGGCTGTGATAAATTGGAACCCCGAACTAAGTTCGGCAGCCGGTTTTCTTTTGCTTTTATTTCTAATTATCAACTTCAGCTTCATCATCAGCATCATTATCAATTTTTGAACAATAAAACGAACACCGGCTTTTGGCTGTCACTTGACCGGGTGAATCCCAAAATCGAAAAACAACAACTTGAGAGTTTCAAAAAACAGCATAATTATGTACAGATTATTGGAGTGTCTGTCTCGTCTGTACTTATAGTAGACTCCAATATTAATAGGTATGATTTGTAGATTGAGATTTGAGATTTAAGTTTGTTGTGCTGATGGGCGTATCTGGTCTTCCTAGTCGACTTCTCTTTGTCTCTCTCACAGCAAACCTCGTATTACCGATTTGGATATTCTAATTAACTGACAAGTTCAACTTGAAGAGTTTATTCGCCTCGTTTTTGGCTAACAAAGCGGTTTCGATGGCGTCGTTACAAAACAAATAACAAATCGAAATCATACAGAAATTCGAGAAAAATCAATTAATTTAATATGTGAGCTAACAATGCGTAAATAAATCTATATTTCTTAGAGATGAGCACGTGTCATATTTAAGTCACGTAGAGAACAGAAAACAACTGTGTAGATTGTAAACAAAATCAGATTCAAAGTAATTTTAAAGGCTATGATATTGATCGGAACTGTTAGTTTAAGTACTTAACAATGCACTAATGTAGTTGTAATTGTTGTTATTGAATAGTATATATTAACATGTAGTGTAACTTAATTAGCAATTATTGGTATTAAATGACAGTTCAGCTTCTTCACTTGTATTAACAACAATTCTAAAACGATTATCGTCTATTCATTAACTAGTTCCTTTGAACTTGACTCATTCATGGTCGATCTACTCAGTATATGTACTATGCATCTTAATAGTATTACTTAGATTAAGCTGCGAGTAGTAATCGTAGTGAAATCCACAACACGCGTAAGCTTTTAAGTCGCTTTCTATAAACAAACTTGAAGCAAAGCTTTACTCTACAAATTGAATTTACGATTGAGAGAAATTAAACAGAAAGAGAGAGAGAATACAAAAGCTCATTCTCTAGGTACACGAACTCTAGCAGGGCAAGAATTAAAATCCCACAAAGAGTGAAAGCGATATGATAAATTATCTAATTATTATTCAAAAATTGTTAACTACAATTTAATATGTGCAATTAAGACTTAAAATGATCATTATGCAATTATGAATTAACAAATGTGTACGTAAGCTGCTAATAAAATGTATAGTATTCTAGTACACAATAAAGCTTGAGAAACCAGTTTCAATGTCGTCACGGCGCAATAGCTAATATTCTACAGACAGTATACTACGGTACAAGTAAATATCACACGTGAGTTACCCCGATTCAAGATCGCTTCAAGTGCGACTCATCAGCGTCATCACCCAAAGGGGTTTTCCATATCGAAAAGATGTGAAAATCTATTTATATGAAATGAATGCTGGTATTTTGTGATTTTTTTTTTGTTTTTGGTCAAATGTTAGATAAACAAAGAGAATTTGATATGTGTTGATTGCACACTTAGCATCTAATTGCCGGGGAAGTCCGCCGGAAAAGATTCAATGTCGCGAGCTTTCAAAAATCTGAACTGTTTGCTCATATAACCAGGGCTATTAAATAAACTGTATAATAAATGCACTTAACACGAAATGTATATTCGATTTAAGACAAAATCCAACAATATAATCACAACTCTTGCTAATTTCACCATTTTCAATTTTTTTTTTTTGCCGACTATCAACGAGAGCTATCTGTCTACATCTCTTGGTCTGTTTATTTATTTATGCAGACAAAATGGACAAACAAATCTCGCTCACATAATTGTACCATACGATAACCGGTTTGGTTTTTTCTTTCTTTTATTGTTTTCTTATATTTGCATTATTGATATTGGCAAATTAATTTTGCTTTATTTTTCGAGCTTATGTTTGGTGCGGTAATTTATATAAGCCTGCGGTTATTTTTCTATATTTTTTTTGCCCTCGTCTTCTGCGTTTCAGTTTTCATTGATCTATTATTGGTTCCACAAGATTTGATTATTGGTGTTATTTAATAAATGGCGTCGTTTAAAGATTGTAATATAGAAGGCAAATATAAGTAGTTGACTTTTTAGAATATAAATAATATATACTGGTTGTATTATAAATAGTTATCTATTTATTACTTGACAGCAATTAACAAAATCAAACACCAAATGTGATTTCATATTTCACATATAATTTACGCCAGTGCAGAAATATTAACTGATATTTGCAAATGCATTATAAATTAAAATGTTGATGCTTTCATAATGAACCGCATTTAATTGAGAATGTATTCGCGTTTATTAAAAGCAATCAAATTCAAATAATTCATAGCCGCAATTTTGTCGCATTAGCAGCCAGGGCAACCATATATAGAAATGTTCAGGAGGAATGCCAGACTAATGAACGTTCTGTTAATTATGTAAACGCAACAAGGGACATGCATAACAAAATCTGGCACAAAATGCAAAATGTTGCATTTTAGGCCAGCGTTTATTATTATTGGCAATTTTCGATTTTTCGAATTAGTTTCACTTGCTCTTTCCCTCTCTCGCTCACACGCACTGAAATTGAATTATCCGTTTATTTTTGGCAAACGGGACAAACTATTCAATTATGCTGTCGGTAGGCTAATGAACAAAGCGATGTCAAACGACAAACGCGATGTCGCGCCTCTGTGCTATGCAATACATTTTGAATTATTTAGCCGTAATTAAAATTTCATTGCTCGCGGCATGCTAAAAACAATTGCATACTTTCAGGCAGCTGGCGAAATAAAGGACTTCAATTGGAAGCTGCAGATTTATCAATCCAACCAATATCCAATAAGCAAACATATTATAATAACACGACAATTTTGTGTGGTGAATATCTAACAAACGCAACATCAATCGCAACTATTCGCAAATTAATTATTTTTAAAGTGCTTTAGTTAAGAGTAAATTAGATGTGAAAATCGAACAAGTTTATACAAGTTTAAACTATTAACTCAATTTACTTACATGGGATTTATAAATATACCGCTTTCGTAAGTTGGCTTTGCTTATACATACTAATCTGGGGTTGGCCACACTTAAGCTAAGCTCCAATGTTACAACGAAATCCTTTGCATACTTTTGGACAATATTTGAGACTACAGATTGAAAATATCAATTATTAGCAGAGCAGTAAAAAATAATTGGGAATAAATTCAGCACATTCGATGTGCAATATCCAGTAAGCAATTGCATTTAAATATGAATTTACATTTATTTTATGGGCCCGCATAAATTGTAACAAACAAAGAATGGCCATAATGTCAATTCGACAACGGCAGCAAAAGCTGAAACAATTGTTGCAATCATCCCAAATGGCAGCAGCAGCAACAAGCGGCAGACAGCCGACAGTCGGCAGTCGACTCTGTGTGGCAAGCCGCCAGCAATAGCAACATAGGAACAGCAATAGCAGAATGGCAGGGAGGTTAAGGATGCAGTTATGCCAAGTGCACCACAGGGGTTCATTGTCCTTGTGCAAATTGGTCTGAGTTTATTGCCAATGGCTGTTTGGGAAAGCTGCAGCAGACATTGTCCGACTACGACTCTGACTCCGACTATGGCTTCGACCTGAGCAGCTAAACAGCTGTAGAGAGATGAAACGAGGCTGCTCTCAACAGCTGCTGCTCCCAGGCCTGGGGCAATAAAACTGCACTTTGAGGCTGGGCGCACAAAGTTTGCTTAAGATTTCAATTTGTGTGCAACATTCTCTATAAAACTTTCTGCCCCAAATGATAAATGTTTTGCTAAATGCCACACAGACGGCAATTGAGTCGTGGTCGCGCCATTTGCAAGATTTATGCCACCAAGTATGTTATCAATGTGCTTCCCAGCTGCCGCTTCATCTTCTTCTTCTTCTTCTTCTCTTCTTATTTGAGTGAAAAACTTGTGCAACTAAAAGTTCTATGCATAAATCGGATAATGTGTTGCCACTTACATATGCAAAGCCTTTTACCTCAAGGACAACATATGACTTTCACAAGCTGCAAACTTTTCAACTTTCAACCCCTCAGTCCTATCTCACAAAATTATGATCTATCCATGGCCAACTTTTGGCAGTTGAACAACAAAAGTGCTACACAAAATTTCACTTAATGAAATTAGAGCGCAAACGCTTTTACGACCTACTTACAGCTTATGATATGATTTACTACACTGAGAGAATAAATAATATATCACAAGATTTAAAATGAAATCTATCAAAACGAAAAATAAATAATACGAAAAAGGAAACATTATTGAAATAATAATTATACTCAGCTTATGTAAAATAATAAAAAATTCAATATATAAATATATACTTTATTCAAATATAAAAGAAGAAAATTACGGCACTCGAACCATCAAAATTTTGATTTTTTTTAATTATTTGTTATCATCGCAAAATTCTCAAACTAACGAAATTTATTAGATATGTAATTATTTTCTTTCTGTGTTACTCTTCAATATAATTCGACAACTGTTCACAGTTTGTTTAACTTTTTGTTAAATTTAATCTCTTTTGAACGTAAAAAATTTTTAATTTTATTATATGCAATAAATGCTAAGTTTTTATAATTTCACTACCCAAATCTCAACGCTCCTAAAACAGAGCGTAAAAGACATTTCTTATACTTTTTGCCATATATTGTTCTGCTTGACTGTAATAAATTAAATTTCTCACTAATGAAAATATTAATTCAGCAAATTATTTTATATTGACTACTTTAATAGAAATTTGTTAAAGTCAGTAAAGTAAATCTCAGAAAACCCAATTTAAAACTCAAGATTTTATATTCCCAAAAATAATATATAATATAAATAATTTAAATATAATCCCATCTATTTTTCTTTCAATACTACATATATTTTTTTGTTTAATCTGCAGTCGCAATTTGTCAATGTCATTAAACAAATAAAGTCTACACATAACTGTCAGCTTAACAAGCAACCAAAAGTCCGTCTGCTATATATTATATTTTGCCAGACTGCATTGCAATTCAATTATTCTTCTTATTTCTTGTTTTGAGCAAATATGTATTATTTATTTTATGTATTTATATTTTGCACTTCTATAATTTCCGAAATTTGTATTCTTGGTTCTTCAATTACGTTTGATATTCTATTCTATTTGAATCCTTTATCAAATCAATTTGATGGGCCACTGCATAAGCAAGTTTAGAGCGTTTATAATACAACAATTGTTTACGATCCTCTAGCAATGCATCTCGCCTCTGATAATTGTAGTACTATAAACTTTATATAGACTTTGTAGTAGTATTATTCGTTGCACAACCCAGCTATAAAATGATGATCACAGCTTTGGTTTATTATTGTACAAAAAGTCGTTTTTTTATTGAATTGTGTCTTATGGACTTGGGAATACTCTTTTGTTTCATTAACAAGCTATTGAGAATTGAGCACTTAAATCTAACGGCCATAGCCACCTGCAGAAGCCGTTGCGGATGCTGAGGAACTGGCACTACTTTTGCCATAGCCGCCGCCGCCGTAGCCGCCGCCACCATGACCGCCACCTCCAAAGCCACCGCCTCCGCTGCCTCCACCGCCGCCACCGCCATGCTTGCCACCGCCTCCGTAGCCACCGCCGCCATGTTTGCCGCCGCCTCCGTAGCCACCACCTGGGCCACCGCCAAAGCCACCGCCTGGTCCTCCACCGAAGCCGCCACCTGGACCACCTCCAAAGCCGCCACCGCCAAAGCCACCGCCGCCAAAGCCGCCGCCGCCACTGCCGAAGCCGCCACCTCCATGGCCACCGCTTCCATGACCACCGCCTCCAGCTGAGCCGCCGCCAAAGCTACCGCCTCCAAAGCTGCCGCTTCCTGCGGAACCGCCACCGTAGCTGCCGCTGCCGCCTCCAAGACCTCCTCCTAGGCCACCTCCTAAACCACCTCCTAGACCTCCTCCTAGTCCGCCGCTGCCTCCATGGCCGCCTCCTAGTCCAGCGCCGCCTCCTTGACCACCTCCTAAGCCACCGCCGCCAGCTGAGCCGCCGCCATAGCTACCGCTTCCAGCTGAGCCGCCAGCAAAGCCGCCGCCTCCAGCTGAGCCGCCACCAAAGCCGCCGCCTAGTCCGTTACCACCGCCATGACCAGCGCCGCCACCGCCGCCAAATGGACCGCCTCCAGCTCCGCCGCCGCCGCCAACTAAGCCGCCGCCGCCGCTATGGCCGCCAGCACCAGCTGAGCCGCCACCGAAGCTGCCGCTTCCAGCTGAACCGCCAGCAAAGCCGCCGCTTCCAGCTGAGCCACCGCCTCCATAGCCACCACCTCCATGGCCACCAGCACCGCCACCGCCGCCGCTGCCAAATGGACCGCCGCCACCTTTGCCGCCACCGAGACCACCGCCAAGTCCACCGCCAAGACCGAGTCCTAGATCAAGACCGCCGCCTCCTCCAAGGCCACCGCCTAGACCCAGTCCTAATCCGCCACCGCCACCGCCGCCAAGGCCACCGCCACCGCCTCCGCTGCCGCCATATTTACCGCTGGCATCGGCACTCGAGCTGGCCGAAGCGGATGCGGTGCCCGAGGAACTGGCACCGCCTCCACCACCGCCGTAGCCCGCCGAGGCGAGCGCCACGCAAACGCTGAGCACAATAAACAATCTCATCGGAACTGTTGCCACCGACTGACTGACTGCGGCCCTTGGAGAACGTTGCGCTTTTATAAGAATGCAAAAAACCCACAAAACTAATAGCAAAAACAAAAAGAAAAACACAAAACACAAAACAAATCAAATACAAGCAAATCGACAAAAAAAAAAGAGATTGAAAATAAAAACCAAAAACAATATTTCACACAACAAAAAAAAACAGGCATAAACAAAATGCAAACAAAGTGAAACTGGGAACAAATACAAAACGCTCGTCACGTTCTTAAAACCGGGATCGATGTCGACTTGCTTCGGGTCAAGCGGCGAAGCAAAACTTGGATAATTAACCCATGGAGCAAGTGAGATAGAGACATGCAAGAGAGAGAGAGAGAGGGAGAAAGAGAAAGAGAAGTCCCCGCAGCCAGACTGCCCATAAACAATAATAAGACATTTATCATCATTTAAATAATATACATTGTGTCTACAATTTCAGGCGAATAATACTCTAAACCAAATCACGAGAGCCGGATGATCTAACAAAATCCCAAACGAATACCTGATAAACAGCAGAGTATCATCATCATGTTCTCAATTAATCTCTTTCCTTGTACAAAGGTAATAAGTTTTTTTTTTTTGGGTGTTGTCTGCTACAAAAAGAAGGCATATCATTTGCAAGCTAATTTATAAATGGATTTTTTAAGTAATCTTCCTATCGAAGAGCTTAAAAATAAGTATATAAAAAAGTTTAATTGTCAGACATTTGTACAATGTAATTGTTAGTAAAATCAACAATGAAAACCACAATAATTTTATTTAAAATAATTAATATTGAACAATATAATTTAAGTTCAATTTAATATTATGTTACGTAAATTTAATTGCAATTAAAGCAATTTTGTAAGTACAAATTATAATGTAATTTAGACATTAGAATAAAATATACTAAAAAATATACTAAGATATACCAAAGTCAATATTCGGTATTGATATAATACTACATTCAAAATCCATATGGATAGCGAGAAGAAAAAAACTTTTAAATATTCACAAAAAAAATCTATAAGCATTATCTTCCCATAGAGCACATCTCACAAAATTTCCCACCATCATCTACATAAATTACGCCCATAGCACGTGAATCACAAGTGAATCTTCATTACACTCATGAATATATTGGAAATACCCAGAATTAAATTATGTGATTAAAATGCAGCACACTCAGAGCATTCGCAATTCGTTCAATACAAATTGTTTTATTTTTTTTTATTATTCTTTTTTCACATCTACGGAATAGTCGTAATTTGTTTATATAAATCAACCTTTCGACGTCATCGTAACATCGGAAATAGCAGTGTTGATGTGTTGAGATAAGAAATTCAATATGTTTAAAATCAATACTATACACCTACATATTAGTTTAGTTAGTATAGCTAGTTAGTACTTGGAACACAACTTGAGTGATTATGAAAGCAATTAGAGGCCATTTAATAGACAGATCTACAACCCAGTGTCAGTAATTCACGATTAAAATACATTTTCCCAATGAGCTATTAACTGTAATACAGTAATGTTTCCTTAGGCTATTTATGTATTTAACTATTAGTAGTTGAATTAATTACGGAAAATGATAGTAGAAAAATAAAAATAAGAAAGGAATATTACGAAATTGAAATTTGAAATATTTTAAAAGCGATTTTAAATAGAATATGTACAAACATGTTTATTTAATGAAAAAGTTTTGTATAGCTAATTTAAGAAGTTGAAATTTTATTTGATTACTTACTTGCTTTAATAAAGTTGCATAAATAAATGATTTTAGTTAAAGACAATACAATGAAATGTTTACACTTAAAAAGATTTTTTTAAAAAAAATTAGACAATTCCTGAAGTTATGAATGAATATAATTATAAAAATCGGAAACTAATTTAAAAACAAAATTTAGAAAAAAATATTACTAAAGAATTAATTTTTGGTATTAATTAAACTAAATTTTAAATTTAAGTACATTTAAATAATATACCTAAAAGTAGAAGTACTAATTTATAGATTGATTTCTGTTATCTGTTAAATAGAGACGCGATTATTTAATATTTCATAGAGCAAGTCAATAGCTGTATCAATTGAGGAAATTTGAAATAAATAAAACAAAGCAATACGGAAGAATAAACAAATATTTTCAACAGCTTTTGAATAGATTTTAGATTTAGAATATATATTTAAATTACTGTGAATGCGAGCTTAAATGCGGTTTACTAGACAAACAATGATTTAATGTGGTTAACACACAAGAACAATGAATGAACGAGAAAACAAATGTTTACATTTGTTACAACACACTTTTGGATAAATAAATAATTAGCCATAAATTATTAAACTCAATTCTTGTTTATACAATTTTAATAATCGACACATTCGGCTAATCCCTTAACAGATTAACACAGCACATTGTTTAACATAAATCGAAATACATATTTATAGAGTGCAACAAAACATGTTTTTGGAGATTGGTTTATGGTGAATGTGGAAATTGTCAAGCGGAGTTTTCAAGCCCTGAACACAGTTTTTCACTTTGCTGTTGGCCGGGTAAACTGTAGAATGCAAATGTCAAGAATTCGGTGGCCTGAAAGCATAAGCAGCTCAAGGAAGTCAGCCAAGAAAACAAGAGCCGCAACGACAGCAGCAGCAAACAACAGGCAACAGCTGCTGTTGAGAAAATGGCATGTGCATAAGAAAATAGAAAATTTCCTTAAGGAAATCTGCTTAGAAATGCATGTGCTGCTTGTTGTTGCAGCTGCTGTTGCTGCTGCTGCTGCTGTTGCTGCTGCTGTTGCTGCTGCTGCTGCTGTTGTTGACTGTTGCTGGCAAATCTGCTACTATAGTTTCTGGGCCAAGTGATTGTCTGGGCAGAAAACGAAACACACAACACTTGACTTCCGTTTCCGGTCGAAGTCCATGCACAAACACACTTAGAGCAAAGCTTTTGCATATTTAAAGTCGCAGCCATTTTATGCAAATATCTATTCCATATTTAAAGCAAGACAAATAAATAAATAAATATTAAATCTAAGGTCTCTACCAACTAGCTCGTCCTCGTCCTCTTCGATGGGTTCGACTTCGTTCCACATTTCTTGTCGAGAATTCCTCGCCCTCGGCATCTTTGCCCTGTGGTCGCTTGCCCAGCACTTGCAGCATGCGATTGTAGAGCTGCTTTCGCACATCGATGGCCCAGAGAAAGTCCATGTGATTGAAATCCTTCATGGGCACCAGATATTTTCCCGTCACGTTGCCCAAGTCGTCGCACATTGATTCCACATCACTCGGATGACACAGCAAATCATTGGTCGAATAGTACACAAATGTGGGCACAGTGACTAGACTGAGATTATATCGTGGCGGCAAATGCTCTCTGTATAACACCATATTCTTGTTAGAACTGTAGCTATAAGGTGCAAATCTGCCAGTCTTGATGATCTGTATGAAGTGCTTCACCTGCTTGGCTGCCACTCCGGCTGGATAGTGACCCAGCACCACGGGAAACATTTTCTACAAATAAAATATGATTTAATTAAACAGTTAAGTTTAGATATTTGCAAAACTTACTCGGTTGAATTCATTCCAGTTGCGCCCCACAATGCCAAACACAGCTTCGATGCAAAGACGCTCCGTCTCCTCGGTCATGCGGCAAAGAAAACGAAACTCACCATTGAACATCTCCGTGATTGCGCTGCCGACAAGGCTCTAGAGAGAATTAAGAATACATTTTGTTATTAGAAATAGTATTATTGAAACTGATCTTAATTTAAAAGTGTCTTTCATTCAGTATATATTACATATCAATTCTAACAAAATAGTTTAGGGAACATTTTTTAACTCCTTAAAATGAATTACTCTTTCTTATATGCAAAAACACTAAATATAGTTAAATAAGAATAAATGATCATATATTATTTTGATAATCCATTTCCTAACATTAAGTACAATGAATGGAGTGCAATGAAATGAGAAAAAGTTTAAGACACTCTTAAACACAATGTTCTTAATGGAACTAAAGCTTTAGTTTGCAAATATGCTGGATATTAAAAAACTAATACTGCAGCTAATTTAAGAAACTATAAAAATTGAAAAACAAACCAAACCAACTTTCAGGTTCCAACTCTAATTTTCTATTTATGTATATTTCTATATCAATTAACGGACCTCAGTTGGCCAATGCTCTGCTCCTCTAAGGAGTATCCGGCTTAACCTAACCTAATGCAATTGTCAATTTAAAATTGCTCATTTGTTGAAAAAAAAACTTCCAAGTCTATACTAAAAAGTAAGCTAGAATTCAAATTCGAAATGAACACTTGCTTAGTTTTTAAATGCAAATGTAATAATGAGATGAGGAACAAATAAAGTCGAAAGTTGCGTTGAACTTAAGGGAATATTATAAATTCTCTGGCTGAAAGCTCTTTCTATGGATGGATAGACTGAAAAAAGAATTTTCCCTCTTTTATATAGATGGATAGACTGACAAACACAACTTGCTGTCTTTTCCCGACTACTCACATTAAAGTACAAGCTGATGGCGCGTATGTAAGGATGACCGCTGGTTTCCTTAGCATAAACAGCCGGTGCCATCGCCTGCATGGAGATGACCTTCTCGTTGTAAGCCGGACGCATGGAGCACATGACAAAGAATGCGGTGCAGCCCTGAGAATGTCCAGCGTACTGCAACTTCTTGAAGCCCGTCGACTTTAGAATGTAGTCAATCATGGCTGGCAGATCGTACATGCCAATCTCATGCCAGCTAAAATCCCAAAACTTGGACTCATCCGGATCGAGTGTGGTGTGATTTCTCGAGTAACGATTGCCACGAGCATTTCCCAGCCAGACATCGTACTTGTGGTCGGCAAGTAAGTACCCTGCAAAGCGACATCCAGAGAGAGTGAGTTGTAGTAATCACTTGACCAACAGTGTCATTAATCACTTACCCAGACTAACATTGGGACCCATGACAACGAAACCCGCTGAGCTATCAACGAGTCCGTGCTGCAGCAGAAAGGGTTGAGCATTCTGATTGCGTATGCGATGCATTGTTAGAATGTAGCCATCCTCGGTGGTCACATGATGCACTTCCGCCTCATAGCCGTATTTGGCAATTAATTTATCCTGTTGATGAAATGCAAATGTGTAAATTTCTCTCTCTGTCTGCTAGTCATTAATCTTTTGAGCTGTTTTATACCACAGTTAGGTTTGAGTCTTGTTTGATGTTTTTGCGTTGCAATTTCTCCTCGGCTGTTTCATCTTCACTGCTCCATTCTTCTTCCTCCTCCTCTTCGTCCTCTTCCTCATCCTCCTCGCCACCAAATTGCGCCTGCGTCCTTGTGATCAGCAGGCATAAACCTAAAGCCAATAGCCAACGTCTTCCCATTTCAATACTCCAATTTGAATCGTTTTCAAAATTAAATCGAAATCAATGCATAAAGTGAAATCTGGTTGGGGAATCTTCCACTTGCTTGGTCAACTTTAGCGTTGCACGTCGCGGACGCAACTGAAACCGAAAACCAAAAACCCGGCAACGCGCTTCGAACTTCCGCGCTTACAAAGAATGCCGAAAACTTTCGATCAGTGAGCAAACAATAACAATGACAACAACAACAAAAACAACGACAACAACACTACAGCGATTATCACAATACGCGTGCATTTGATTTTGTTTTGCTCGCCCTTCGGTTTTAATTTTAAAATATACCCTATATATTTTATAGGTACATAAATATTTTATACAATTTTATACTTGTTATAACTTAATATTAATAAATATTTTACTATATCTTATAGATACTTTTTCATCTTATAGACTAAAGTACTATTTTGTTATATCTTTTTATAGATATGAATATGTTTTATAGATATGGACACCAAATTTTAAAAATTTGTTCACTACGGCTCATCATTACATCAGAATTTAAGATTTTTACATTATGGGATAAATAAATTATATATTATATAAAATAAAAAGTTTGGGAACATTTGTAACACAAAATATAGCAATTTTATAACTGAGACTTTTGTTTGTTTGTTCATCATTATCATATTCATCATATTTCCACTAGATCTTACAATTGGATTTCAATGTAGTAAAATATTCACAAACTTTTAGATCTATTTTTCACACATACTTTTATATCTCTACTTCAAGGGTATTTAACAGTCGTTCATATATGTAATTGCCATAAATAATTAAAATGACAGACTGTGAAAGAAAGGGTGAGGAAAAAGACATTGCTATGCGTAGTGTGTTGCTATCAACGAAGAACTGCAGACAACAGATAGTTACAGTGGAACCTCGCTTTGTGTGCTCTACACCTACAAATTGTGCTACTTCGAAATGAGGTCACCTTGCAGTGTAAAATGTTGTAATAAGAGATTACAATGTAAGACACAAAATTGTGTAAGTTTCAACGATAAATGAGAAAGTGTTTACAGAGCAGTAAAAATGTAGAGTTCGAAACGACAATGACGATGCGATTTAAAAACATAAATATTGAACGAATAGTTAATTAAATGCCACAAAATGTAAATATTATCACTGATTTAAATGTCAATTTGCTTATAACAAATATCGAATTAACAATGTTAAACAAAATTTAGGTAATAAAAATGTAATTTTTATGTGAAATTTATTCAAAATGAAATTAAATTGAAAAGCAATTAAATGTAAGCATATAATTAATACGGAAGTGTTTAATAATATTTACAAAAATGGCCAAGTCATAATGCTACCTATACAACAATATTTCAGCTCAGTAGTTCACATAATAAACAAATTTAGTTATTTGATTTGACTGTAAACAATTATATCGTTAGATAAGTTATCAATTCCATTTAATTATTGCCCATTTGTGTGCATTTTCAGTAATAGATGTAAATTATTATTAAGCTATTGTGTGTGCTGCGCCTTCTTTTTGGCCAAGTTTCAAGCGAAATGGCTTAATAACCTTTTTGGCTTAGCCACCGTTACCACAGTTGTGTCGTCTATTGTGGGTCAAATAAGCGATGAAAAAAATAAAAAGACAACCTCAACCACAAACAAAAAATAGAGGAAAAAACACAAACAAATAAATGTTTTGTGCGTTTGCCTTTTAAGTGGGCAATCAAAAGAAAGTAAAAGTGTTGGGACCCAGACATCAAGACATCAGTTTGTCACATATTTTTGTTGTTAAGCTTTTAGTATTCAGTTTTTTATTTCTGTTTTATATACTGTGGCCTTGTTGTTGTTTCGTTTTTGGTCAGCTGTGAGCCGATTACATAATTGCCACTTTGCTGCCAAGACAAATAAAACATTTCGCTTGGCCGCTCGCACTTTTAATGAGCCTCAATGGACGCCTTTGATGTGAGCTTTGCCAAAGCCCAATTACATAGTTAGCACCATTTGTTGTCCCCTTACCCCGATCTCCTCCTCCTCTTTCCCTCATTCAATTACATAGGGCAAATTACCTTCGAGAAATTTTTCCATTAGCTCAATCAGTTTGTCATTAACCAATGTTTTAACCTCTGACGAGAGCAGAAAATCAAAGTGATTAAATTTGGTTGCCGCAATACGTCGCACGCTTCGCACTGTGCTCAACATATGGGCGTAGATATCGTGCACCCCTTGGGGCGTGGCAATCGCATCGGTCTCCCCAAAATACAGTATGATGGGCACACTGATCTGACTTAGATTATAGGACAGCGCCTCAACGCCGTGATAAACTTGCATATTCTCAATTGGTCCATAATCGTAGGCTATAAAGTCACCCGATTTCCAGATCTGTTGCAAGTGCCGCAACTCTTTCGCTGAGCCGCCCTGCAGCAAATGATCATAGTTAAAGATGTCCAGTAGCTGTAATTGAATATTTATATTTTCACCTGATACTTCGTATAGTATAGTTAATCGCTTACCTTCTTGTTACTTTGTGCACTTCCCACCAGATTTTTCGTGTAATACTCGCAGAGTTCCTTCTTTTTGCGACACATTCTCTTCAGTTCTCCTGGCGGAAACAGCTCATATTTATTAGCCTTTTGGCGTTTCTGTTGATAAGTTTTAATATTAGTACCTTCAAAACATTTAATAAAATATATGAAATATTTAAAGCGTTTGTAGAGCAACATAGCTAATATTTACCGCCCCTATAAGAGCTTTAGAAATTGTGTCTTCTTACCATATATGTATATTTAATTTTAAATAACTGCAATACTACTAATATAATAGATATGTCCTAAATTTTAAATATATCTATACATATGTATAAAAGTATAAGATACATTAAAGTTATTAATCTATAATTTCAAAGCAAAATAAATAAAATAATAAAATAATAATAAAAATTATCTTAAATAACTAAATCAAAAGAATGGTTAAAACACAAGTAACAACATAACACTTTTTGTTGTACGAAAATACTGGAATGCTGATTAGAACATATGAGGCGAAAGCGAGCATTTGCATTAGTATCTCTTTTAACCTAAGAACAAGAGACTTTGATTATTAAAATGTGTAGAAACTACATTCTAAAGAAAAAATATTTAGAGGAAGAGTGATCTTAAGCAAGAAATAGAGAATAAAAATCAGGACAGGTCAGCAAATGCTTTAAATTTTTTCTATAGAACTCAATTATTTTAATAAGTAGCCAACAGGCCTTAATTGCTCGTGCTCTTTTGTACCCTCGCAATTTAATTAGAAGTTTAAGTTAAAAGGATGAAATAAATAAAATATTTGGGTACCTTTTTTGTCCAATTTCGACAGTCCAAAGTCAAAAAATTAAGTGTGCATAATGGGTTTAAATTATTAAATAAATATAACTGCACTATTTCTAATCACCGTTCGAAAGCTTGAGTTCAGAACTCAAAATAAAGCTTTTAATAAATATTTCGAAATATTCCATAGCGTGTATTAATAGACACAGCTGATCAACAACACTGAAGGAAGAGAGCAGAACTCATAGAGAATGAGAGAAAAGAAAAGAAGAGCCGGCGCTCTACGGGGGGTTATCGGATATTTTTGAACTGCACTGCGATTAGAGGCAAATTTTGTTGTCTCCGGCACGCTGAGAGCCGACAATGATGTCAAACGATGTCAGCGTTTGTCTTATCAGCTGGCAGCGGATTCAGTCTCGCAACGATGTTGAAGCTAAGCAGCCGCCTGCAAGCGCACAAAGTGCTCTCTTTATCCCTACGCCACGCCTCCTCCACAGCGGGCGAAGGCGAACGAACAGCGCTCTATGATTTCCATGTGCGTAAAGGCGGCAAGATTGTCAACTTTGGTGGCTATGCTTTGCCTGTGCAGTACTCAGATCAGAGCATCATTGCCTCTCATCTATATACACGAAGTGTTGGTTCAATCTTCGATGTGTCGCACATGCTGCAGACGTTTGTGCGGGGCAAGGATGCGGCGGCGTGTCTCGAAACCATTTGCACGGCGGACATACGTGATATGCCCGCGGGAAGTGGAAGTTTGACAGTGTTCACCAACGAGCAGGGCGGCATTCTGGATGATCTGATAGTAAACAAGGTGAATGAGCAGCAGCTGTATGTGGTCTCCAATGCAGCAATGAAGCAACAGGATATGCAAATCATGAGCAATGCGGTGGTAAGTACACAGAAAAAGAATCTGAGATAAATACTCAATGTGGAGTCAATATACGAAAAATTCCAGATTTGTTTAACCCATTTACGAAAATACTTCAAACAGGAATAATTCAACAAATCAATACTGAATCATACTTTAAATCCCAGATTACATCAAACCTAAAATGCTTGATTTTTCAAGTACTTTTTTCAACATCTCTTTCTAATAAAATTTTCTGTAATTCTCGTCTTTAGTCGTCCTACAAATCCCAGGGCAAAGATGTATCCATTGAGTTTCTCAACCCCTCGGATCAATCGCTTATCGCCGTGCAAGGACCAAAGGTGGCACAAGAGCTGAGTAAGCTTCTAAAGCAACCTAAGGATTTCGAGCAACTTTACTTTATGCGCTCAGCGCTCTTTGAGTTGGCTGGCATTAACAATGTGCGCATTACACGTTGCGGCTACACAGGCGAGGATGGCGTTGAGATCTCTGTGCCCTCCTCTCAGGTGGAGTCACTGACTGAAGCGCTGCTCGCTGGCGGTCAACTGAAGCTGGCTGGTCTCGGTGCCCGTGACTCGTTGCGTCTGGAGGCAGGTCTTTGTCTCTATGGCAGCGACATTGATGCAGAGACTACCCCCGTGGAGGCGGCACTCGCTTGGCTGGTTGCCAAGCGGCGTCGCAGCACTGCTGACTTTCCAGGAGCTCAGCGCATACTGGAGCAACTGAAGCAGGGCGTCCAGCGGCGACGTGTCGGCGTGCAAATGCTCGGTGCGAAGCCACCACCAGCTCGTGCCGGTGTTGGCATCTTTAGTGGAGGTCAGCAGGTGGGTCAGTTGACTAGTGGTTGCCCCAGTCCCAGCACGGGACGGAACATTGCCATGGGCTATGTGGAGGAGCAACTGAAGAAGCCAGGCACTCAGGTGCAGCTTAAAGTACGTGAGAAATTCTACGAGGCGGAGATCACGCGAATGCCCTTCGTTAAGGCCAACTACTTTAATAAGCCAAAGTAATAAAGTCAAGCTTAAACTTAAACGGATTTCGTTTATCGGTTTTATCTTTGAGTAGTTACAACTTGGAGAAGTGATTTGGAGTCGGATGAAAATGTAATCCTAAACTCAATATACTATATAAGACAAGACACAACTTAATATTTTTTCTGTCTGTTGACAGTATTTTTAAGTTTTTGTTTAGTTAACAGCAGATAATGATATTACTTTCTTTGAAATGTGTGAAAAAAATACATTTTTTTCCAAAACTCTGATATAAAAAAATTCCCGCAATGTAGGTTAACAAATAGAAGATACAATATACAAGATACAGTTTCTATATACAAAAAATACAGATATGTGTGTATTCAAATACTATGACGGGCGAAAGAATTCAACTTTACTTTCTGAAATTACATTTAAAATAATATCGTTTTCATTTATGTCTCATCAATTAATTACAGAATACCTAAAAATATAGGCTAAAAATTACATAATACACAGCATATCATGCAGTATTGAAGCAGGAGTTGCCATATTTAGTACATATGTATGTATAATTTATTGAATTGGAAATACTTTTCTATGGCGAAAACCGCTTACTCAAATAAGGTCTTATATTTTGGTATATTAAGGTCTGATATATTTTGTACGCTATGTACGTATATCTTGAATGGAGGACTATATAAATATACCAAATATAGCACTCAGTACACTTTAGTCTTTGTGCAGTATATTAATTTGGTATATTTTAGGAATAATACCGTCAACTGTAGCTTTCTTACTTGTTAATGCATACTCAATATGCTGCTCTTCAGAATCGTAAATAATTAGCGAAATATGGAGCAATGCTAATTACCTTGACAAACTTCATGATGTCGCGCACATGCGTGTGATCGAATCGCACCTGTCGATGCAGTCGAGCCAGAGGTGCCAAAGCCTGAATGAGCTGGATGTGCTGATTGAATCGCGGATGCAAAGCACACAGCACTAGGAAAGCATTGAATGCCTAAAAGGAGCCAAAAGTGAACCAACATTTAGAGTGATGCTCTCTATTCAGGGGAGGATGGAGTTTTGTGCTTACCTGCGAGTGTCCAATTAGCAAAACTCGATGCGCTGCCAGCGATTGCTTTGCTTTCTGCTCCTCCTCGTTCGCCACATCGTCGTGCTTCTCACGCGCTTGCAGCGCCACAATGTGGTCAATTATGGCGGGCAAATCGTATGCGCCATGCTCGTGGAAACTATAGCGCCAGAACTCAGACATGACATCGGTCAGCTCGAGGTGATGCCTGCCATAGGGCGACATGCCACGCAGATTCGCCAGCCACACATCGTACTTGCGCTGATGCAGCTGAAACGCTGCATCAAAACACAGTCACACTTAGCATCTCCATCTCCATCTCTCTTCTCTCTTAACTCCCACACTTTTTGCTTACCCAAACTTCTGTCAGGCCCCAGGCAAAGCCAACCCACCGAGGAGCTCAGCAGTCCATGCACCAGAAGCACGGGGCGTGCCCCAACTTGAGGCAGACGCTGCAACTGCAGCTGGTAGCCATCGTCGGTGGTCACATTGTGCAACTCGTGAGTGTAGTTCAATTGTCGCAGCCAGTCGAGCTATATAACAGTACACAAATCCATCAGTTGTGACTCTGCCACATCTTCCATACGTTGCACGTTGCATGCTTACCGTTGTCCACTTGTTACGCTCCTCGGCTGGTGCACAGGTCAAGCTAATCACAATGACAATGGCAGCAGCTCCGAAAGTGCTGCAGCGCATCAACCTCACAAATTCACGCATTTTTCCCAACCCAACTGTTCAGTGTTTTGTTTTGGTCCAACTATGCTTCGGTCATGCACCGTGGCTAATTGTCCAAAAGTTGATAATCTTTGCGCCTCATTGGTCTACACTGTACAGCAAAATCTGCGAAAAGTTGTAAAGGTAAAATTATATTTATTGTGGTTTAGCTAACCAGCAATACTTAACTTAATATAGTTTAGAACATCCATATATGTAATAAAGAACTTTGTAGAAACCTGCTCATCAAGTTTTCAAGATTTGAAGATTTGAATATATATAGTTCATCTTTAGAGATATTTTAATTGTTGTGATAGGACAGCAAGTCAATCAAGGCACGGAAAATCATGTATACATATAATATTTATCGTCTATTTATGATATATTGAGAATTTATTTCCGTGTTGTATTTTGATACATAAATGTAAAAAAATATTTATATAAATTTAATTTCGAACATATTCTTAAAATTAAAAAAAATACGTATTGATAAGTTAAGTTAAATAAAGAACTTTCTGATCGAATAAATCTTAAAACTATTGTAAAGAAATTAATAATTTGATTTGATTTAATATGCACTGTCTTCAGAAGAAACAACTTTATGTATTTAGATAATATTGTTGCTGTATTTTTTAATTGTTCTACATTGCTTCGAATATATTTATAGTTATTATATATATTGTAAAATAAAACAAAGCAACAAAGCTACAAAACTGTGAAATACCCGCTACCCAATTTCAATAACTCAAATATAATTAAATATACCATATGGATAGCGGGTATAAAAATAGTTCTTTAATAAATGTCATGTACAGTGTAATTGTTTAATTTGCTAGTACGTTTTGACTTTCCTATGAAATATTGTCATTTTAACAACTTCCCTTGAAGCTCACTTCCCACACATGCTCCATATGCTCGTCTGAGCAGCAGTACATAAATTTACATGTTTATACCACGTGCGAAAAATGTAAAGAGGGTATCTTATACTTAAAACAAAACTTTTTAAATACAAAAATATATATAAACCTTCGCAATGCGTAATTTGAAGTTTTACAAGTATGAATTATATTTAAAATGTATGTAATGCTTATTATATAGAATATGAATGTTTGATAATAATTGTAATTTTTGATAAACTTAAATAATACTGCTTCTTACTGACGACTGATGACTACTGCTTATACTGTTCTACTTTTCAAAACTCTGTTCAACTTCTAAGGACTGATGATCCTCTACTAACGACAGATAATACCGATAGCTTCGTTCCTATTGACTTACTAATGCCAACCGATACCGACAAGGTGTATCGATTAGCCTCCACCGCTGTTACATATATTTACAGGGTATTTACCAGTCGAGAAAACTGCCCTTTACCAAATACAAGTCGCTTCGTCGTTGGGCAGCGCAACCACAATGAAATTAATTTCAGATTTCGCTCGACGCGACAAATTCAACAAAAGTAAATTGTTTAATTGCAGCTTTATTAAATTTAATAAAAATGCATATGCCCGCAGACACGACACGCCCACTTACATACCCATCTGCATATACTCCCAAAAATTGCTGGGCCATCCACAGCTGGTGATGATGATGATGATGCCTAGGACTCTCACTCTCGGGGTGCACGTTAATCGACTGCACTTTTGCATCCTGTTCACTGGCATAACAGGAGGCAGCTGCTTCGCCCACCAACTCTCTTTCACTCTCCAGTTCCTGTGTGGCATATGCCGCTAGAAAGGACTCGCTTTTGTGTGTGATGACGACGGCCGTTGCGTGTCCTTTGTTGCCACAGACAGTTTGGCCAGAGCCATTCGCTTGCCCTTCTTCATCCATTTCCAACCAACAAAGTTGTTTCCCATTTAATTTGGCATTCCGTTTTTTTCGTTTTTTTTATTATTTTTGTGTTTTCCTTTTTCATAATTTTAATAAAGTTCACAGGGATTTCATATTTCTGCCGCCGCGCTCGACGACGACGACGAGCTGACTGTGCAGTTAATTGTTATCTCTGCAACGATAAGTAAATACGGGTATGCAATTGCAGTTGGCGACTCTCTTCCTTGTTTTAATTTTTTTTATCTTTTTTGGTTGCCTCTTGTTTGTGTTGATTTTCGCATTTCCATCGGCAGTTTTTCTTTTCACATAAAAAAGAAATAATAGCGAATACTCGCACTCTTATGCAGTATCATGTACTGACTGATAGGCCCAACGACCAGAGGCTTAATTGTAAAAGGTTTCCGCATATCTATAAAAATCGTTCACATACACTCGCGAGTACCTCGAGTGTATTCATTCGCATGTTGTGGTCCCCGGCATAATTTAATCTATTTTATTTAAGCTTTCCATTAAGCTTTATTTAATTGCAATTCATTCACTGCATATTAAGAGCACACAGATCCTATCAATTAAAGAGGCTCAACGGCACATTTCATCTTCATGAAATACTTAACTCTAAAGTTATTTAAGAAAAAAAATATAACATAAAATACTTCAGTTGACCATGAATAAATTTAAGCATTTTAAATTATATTTTACTATAAGTAATTTATATATCTAAATAGCAATATTATTAATTTTTTTATTCGCATTATACTGTTTACGCTTTATAATTTTTAAGAATATTTATTTATTTACTAATTATTTATACAAACTTAATTTTATTCTGAAGGAATAAGCCGCTCTGACTCATCTCATTGCAATAAGGAATCGTATTCATTATTTCTTATTATAATAAATGATGTTGCAAGTTTCAAACATTTGATTTTAGTATTTTACTATTTTACTAGTATTTTCTATTTCTTTTTATACCCGCTACCCATAGGGTAGAAGGGTATTATAACTTTGTGCCGGCAGGAAATGTATGTAACAGGTAGAAGGAAGCATCTCCGACCCTATAAAGTATATATATTCTTGATCAGCGTCAACAGCCGAGACGATATAGTCATGTCCGTCTGTCCGTCCGTCCGTCTGTCCGTCTGTCCGTCTGTCCGTCTGTCCGTATGAACACCTAGATCTCAGAGACTATAAGAGATAGAGCTATAATTTTTTTTCGACAGCATTTGTTATGTTTGCACGCAGATCAAGTTTGTTTCAAATTTTTGCCACGCCCACTTCCGCCTCCGCAAATCAAAAAAAATCGAATAACAAGTGTAATTTTAAAGCTAGAGCTACGAATTTTGGTATATACAATAATTACTGTAGTCGTTATGATTCCTGAAAATTTGGTTGCGATCAGATAAAAATTGTGGAAGTTATTAAAGAAATACTTTGGTATGGCCAAAAATGCCTACTTACTAGGGGCTTATTTGCTTTGGCTGACAATCTGGTATATTGAGCCGTTTATGGCATATTTTGAATGATGTACTATATCGATATACCAAACATACCATTTAGTATATTTTTAGTATTTTTAGTATTTTCGGTATATTTTGAAAATGATACCACAATATTTTGCCTTTATTAAAAATGGATAGCGGGTATCTCACAGTCGAGCACACTCGACTGTAACTTTCTTACTTGTTAACTATACCTCCTTTATTTCAAATGCAAATTTTTAATTTTAAAATAATCTTTATCAAACTCATATTTTTTTAAGCACTATTCTTTTATTTAATGTATAAAAATGTCAAACCATGATTTAAAATTAATTTCATTTGCATTTTGCATAAACAAGAATTCCTTTAAACCTGTCTCTAAAATTTTCAATTCAAATAACACAAATCCCTAAATTCCCTAAGCTTAAACTCACATGAACCTCTTGCATTAGGATATTACATCATTCAGCAAGAACCTACAAAAAAATCTGAGAGTGGAAGCGAGCAGAAAATGGCAACATTATTTATCTATTTGAGTCAGGTCTAATGACATTTTTTACGCCTCATAAAACATCAGTCATAAAAAAAATAATACATCGCCAAAAATCTAGAATTGTGCTGAATGTTTTTTCTGTTTTGTGTCATTCTTATTTTTGGTCTAAACGTCATGTCAATAACGGCACAAAGGTGAAACGAGTGACAGTCGCAACAACAACAACAACAGCGCAAATTTTCGATGTTAAGCGTTTGATAGGAAAAACATTACGTCAAAGTAAATAACATTGTGAGTGAAGAACAAGTTCAGCTTCAAATCAAAACAAAAACGAACAACAACAAAAA